>NC_087063.1:36423537-36577619 GCF_963678635.1 Symsagittifera roscoffensis | reverse complement strand
CATAAACGACCTTCCAAATGTCTGCTTTTTAAGTGAACGTTCTTGTTTGCAGACGACATCAGTATACTTTGTTTAAACTGCTCCGTCGAAAACTTCAATAAAGACTTAGAAGCTGTCAGCAAATGTTAATAATTAATAAATTGTCCCTGAGTTAGGAAAAAACTATTTAAGTTTGTTTATCTTTGTGTAGTGTTTGCAATCATCAATTTCATATTAGTAACATGCCCATAAAACGTGCTTCATCTTGCAAATATCTTAATATTCATTTGGATACCAAGATATCCATTAATTTTCGTATTGATTTCGATCCAGCCAAGCTTAGAAAACAATGTGGCATCCTCCGAAAGTACGTCATTATGTTCATAAGACTGTTTTAATCAAATACTAAAGGTCTAACATTAAACCAAATTGCAATACGGTTTTCTAGTTTACGGTTGTACTATTTAGACAAATATTTTGCCCCTGTTAATGATACGAAAAAAAAACACTTCGGTTAATTTACTTAAAAAGAAAATTTGAAAGCCTACGAAATGCTTTTCTGGATGAAAAAGTTTCTAACAGTTCACCAGCTCCATGTAAATGAACTTTAAATATGCGGTTTTGTACAATACTGGAAGGGCAACTTTAGTTTAATTAAAACACTTTGTCGGAAAGCAAAGTTCAACGAGTGTCACCTAGTTACTGGAGAACAAAGCTTTATAACTTACTTCGAGAAAATTCGCTTCTTACCACAAGTTTTGCTGGTTTTCTCAAGCCAATGTTTAACAGATTGCTCACCAAGTGCGCGATCTATTCATTTTAATCAATGAAGAACTGATCAATTTTTTTGTTTATGATTTGTATTTAAACTCAACTGTTATTTAAATAGAACAAATCAGACGCGTAAGTCTGCTGCCAAGTTTTTTTACAATTTTGATGTGGGTTTTCAAATCGCTTTTGGCGTTTGAAAGCTCCTACTTGGACTTCTTCACTGGTTACTACCGCATGGGCTCAGTTAGGTGTCTACTGACTCTCAAGGTACCATTCAATGATTTTGATGCTAAGGGATTTAGGGGAGGAGACATCGTTAGTTGAATCAGTAATCGCTATGTGAACAAGTTTAATTTTTTGTAATGAAACCGATTAAAGGTGCCAACGACTAATGAGTTTTCAAATATTTTCTGCAAAAGAATCCGTTTTGAAACATCGTAACTTCGTTTTTTATACTACAGTTAAGCTAATGTCATTCAAATTGAACCATCTTTTGTTCAGTAGATGTACAACTTGTTGAGATGGTGCACCATACTATTTTTATGTATTTTTTTAGGGCATTTGCAAGATCTTTTTCTTCAGCGGTTGCATTTAAGTAATCTTATCTGATACATCTAATTTGATTTCAAACCAGGGCAGCATTTGGCAACCCTTATGATTTTGTTAGCTGTCCGCTCTTCGTTATTGATGTATTTAGAGTTAATTCGTCTGATTTAAAAAATAATAACATCGAGAATTTAATTCTTCCTCTTTATGTGGCCGAGAGAGGGTCGAGGCGATGTTCGAAACTGACTCGAGATTATTTTTCTTCGTTTCATATCAAAATCTTAACGAAATGATTTCGGCTTACGTGCCATTCGAGCGGAATGATTGGTGTTTGGGAACATGCAGTTTGTCCGGAAAGATGTTTAAGGACATTAAATGACGGAATAGATAAAAAGTAAAGGCTAAGGAACAGTTCACTTTCGCGCCAACTGATAAACCCAATCTTTCCTGAAAACACAGAAGATTGAGCGGAAAAACGACAGAGATTTAGTGGAGAACTAGTGATCGAAGGAATTACGGGAATCTAAAGGGAAATAATGCAAATACAATTGTTACTTGAATTGTGCTCCACATCGGGAAGGTTGATATATTTTGTGATAACTTTTTCCGTTGGTGAAGAAGCTGCTACTTTGACGGAGATCTCAGATCTGGAATGACTTACCGTTAGACTGTATTGAGGACTGTATATTGACTGGTAGCTCTCTGTCCTGAATTTAATTTAACATCCTTAGTTATCTTTCAGGATTTGAGGAGCTAGGAATTAGGGAAGAGTTGATCCAGCTCCAATAAACATAGAATTTCTCTACTAAACAAAAACAACAAAAGAATGAGGTATCAGCCCTTTTTTTAGGAGCGGCCTTATGGTATGTGGATGCTGTGATCCAGCCATGCGTTCTTCATTTTTGCATGAAACTAGTTAACTTCAATCGTTCGGCCACTACTCTTCAAATAGTAACGTTGACCCGATTCACGAAGGAACACATTGAATGGCTTAGAAAGAGACGGTTCAAAATGTATAAAAGATCATTTTGACTCTAAACTATCTACATTGGATAAGGTTTAATTTCCAGTCGTTCTATACTTTCCGGACAAATGTTGTTTTAATGGATAAAAATGCAATTTTTAAATTGTTCAATTGCAACCTGTGGGGTTGTGCTGAACTCTTTTCCTCTCTACCTCAGTGATTTGATTTGAATCCCTAGCTATCCACAAATCATGCAAGTTTGCAGATTTTTAGCTAATGTTTTACCGTTCTCTTATTTCGGACGAAAAAAATAGCAGGGGCTATTTTTTTGTGCTACCCAACGGGTAGTCGGAGATATTTTGTGATAACTTTTCCCAGCGGTGAAGAGGCTGCCTTTTTGATGGAGATCCCATGTCTGGAATAGCTCACAGTTGGACTGTATTTTAAACTGTTTTACTTTTAGCTTTTTGTCCTGAATTTTATTCATCGTCTTGAGTTATTTTTCAGGTTATGAGGAGCTAGGAATTGGGAAAAGTTCTATCTCCAATGGATGTGGAATTTTTCTACTTAATAAAAACTTATAAAAAGAGAGGTCTTAGCCCCATTTTTAGGAATCACCTTTTGGTATATGGAAGCCTTGCGTTCACAACTTTGCATGTAACTACTTAACTTCGTTCAGCGCTTGAAAATACATAAGAGCTATTTTTGATGCTACCCAATCGTTATAGAATTATGTTTTTTTCCCGTCGTTTTGTACTTTCCGGGCGAATGTTGTCTGAGTGGAATATAATACATTTTTGGAACTGTTCAATCTCTACCGGCGTGTTTATTGTAATTCATTTTTCTCTCTGCCTGAGTAAATTGATTTGAATACCGAGATATCTACAAATTCATCCAAGTTTCTGGAATTCAGCGAACGCTAAATCGTTTTTTTATTCCTAATAAAAATAGCAGGAGCTAGTCTTCTAACTGTCCAAATTACTCAATCAGAGAAACAAAAAATGAACGTCTACCCAACCAGTTGAAGTTTTACAGTTTCAAACTTTTGTTCTGTCTTCAGAAAAAAAATTGTAACAATTGAATCAATTATCATTATTTTGATTTTAAACGCAGGAAAAAAAGCCTCGACCGAGTTTTTCCGCATTTAATTTTGCTTTTAATTCGATCTTTTTTTTAAAATGAAGTGATCTGATTATTTTAGTTGTTTTTTCGTTTTTGCAAGTTGTTTGTTAGGATTCAAATGAAGGTTGGGATCAGATCAAATGACTTTGGCCATGACTTCAAAAGGTTTACAACGTAAAACCCAAATTTGGTCTTTGATTCCTATGAGCAGTTTTGACTAAAAGTCGGCTGACAAATTTTGCTTCAATGCACAGTGACATCTGCTACCACAGTTTTGAGCAATGCAAAACGATAATTCCATAAATTTTTATCAAACATTTTCTTGTGTATAATTTCTTCCAAATGATGCTAGTTTTTTTTGTTTCAACCACCTTCTAAAGGGATGAGAAAGAACTATTGATTAGGTGGTAATTTTTCTACTGCCCGATTGCGACTACTTCAATACCAATCCGTAGGTAGTCAAGTATAGTATCATCTAAGAGCCTTTTCAGCCTTGATTGGGTTTTCACAATAAATTTCAAAAAATATATTCGAGAAAAACTGGTGTGAAAGTTTCCATATTTCATGTTGAATAGGACGAAATATACAAATGAAACATAGATCTCGATTCAATTCTAATGCGATTATTCGAATCATTTTTGCTACTATTATCTTATTTTTCCATTTTTTGAACTACGTCAATTGCCCTAATTGAACGAAAAACAGCAGCAAGATTGGCGAAAAACAAGATTAAAAACGATTCTTCTATCCTTGTTCAAGTTCAAAGCTTTTTAAGAGTCGATGAACGCAGCTGTTTAGGTCGAGATGATTTTTTTCAGGAAAAGTCTTAACATTTGGTCAGGCTCAAATTTATTTTTCCTTGTTTTGACTTTTGATTGCTTTTCAAGTTCAATTCATTGTTAAAAGGAAGGCAAATTCCACTATCTATTAGCGAAAGGGTATAGGTCATGAAAAACGTGATCGACTTCTAGTTTCGAAAGAGGAATTTAATTTTTAGATTTCCCAGCGGAAGAAAAACTTTAAAACTTTACCTAATGATCCAGTTTTTTTTTCAAATTGAGTTATTGTTATCAAAAAAGTGGTAATCATACATAGTTTTTCAAACACGTTGTAAGGCCATCTAATTTTTATTTTGAATTCCCAAAGTTGAAGTTTAAAAAAAAACAAGTCATTATTTTTTTTCAGTTTAATTGCCTTCATTGACTTTTTCCAACTGCCTGTTTGCTATATTTTGAACTTTGCGCGGAGTTGCTTGTTGTTAATTGAAAAGACGTATGTTCTGAAGTGTGTTTCGTTTCAGTTCTGTTAGAGCCTGTTGAGAAGTACTCATTTGGAAAGGGTGAAGATTGTGACTGCATTCTCCCAGCTGACGCCTTTTCCAGTGCATCGCTTGCAGTCATTTCTAAGAAACACTTCATCATCCACAAGGTAAACACCTAGCTATAGTTACAGCTCTTTAATCTAACCTCTCTCCATTTATTTTTACACATTCGGAGCGTATTGTCATTAGGTTTGCACTTTTTCCCCAGCCTAAGTCGCAAATATAAGGGGTCATTAATTTGGTGGCACGTTTGCAGCATCATTTTTGGTGAACTTTTGCTTCTTTTTGTATCTGGTTTATAAGTGGATAGCTCTTATTTGATAGAAATAGGTTTCATAAAAATGGATGGTTTTTAGACGCGTTGGAACATTTTTGCTTTTATCGTTTTACCGATTTTCAAAAAAGTTGTTTGAATGGAAAGATCGGCTACTTTTTGTGTGCCTGCAATTTCCGCCTGTCTCTTTTCACTTTACTCGACATTTTCAGACGGGAGAATTTTCGGCCCAGTTTTTGAATTATTTTTATTTTTTCGGACACTAGCATGTCAAATCTCAGATTAAGGGTTCATTCAATCGAAAAAACATTGTGAAGTCTCACTTGTATTAGCTGCTATTCCCGAACGAATTTTTGTAGAAAACGAGTTATGGCCTCAGGTGATATCCAAATTTCGTCAAAAACTTTTGTCAAAAACTTGAGGCATAGGGTTCAGTCGGAAAAACCGGGGTAGGTGTTTTGTCTGCATTGCAACTACGCACAAGTTTTGTGGATTTTCGGATTTAGCAAAGCTCAATTTTTTGAGTTTCTGTGCGTTTTTGGAAGTTTATTGATTTCCTCGCAGAAAACTACTGCGCGGAATTGGAGATTAAGGCTTCAATCGAATGAACAAGCATTTGTTTTTCCAATACTGGTAAGGATTCCGCTATGAACTTACGAAATATTTGACCTTAAGATCCAATTTTAGACTTTGTTCTATTTCGCAAAAACGATCATGCTAATTCTAAAATTTGGAAATTCGTGAAACGGAGATGTCTTAATCTCCTCTGCAAAAGCGTGTTTTCTGTGCACATGATAAAAATCAGATATATCCTTGTTAAATGTCCAATTTTTGACATTTTTATACTTTTTTGAAAATAAACATCCGTACGTTTCTATTTAAAGAGCGTGAAGGTGATATAAAGTTCAGTTTTGCAAAAAAAGAGTCCATTGACACTTCACCAGCTGTCCTGTCTTGTTGGCTATCTTCTTGAACCTATACGCTGAAAGGGATTTACTTGTGGCAATGTAGGTTGTGTTAAATCGAAATGGGGAAGTTTCTGGCTTAGATTTAATTTATTTTCCAGAAAAGTTGTTAAATATTAAAGGTTTTTAGGATCATAGGATGTTCCTTTTCGAACAGTTATATTTTCAGTTCTTTTTAGCAACTTTGCAGTGCAGATGTGGATGACTTCGATGTAGTTCTTCAAGATATCAGTTCTAATGGAACTCTTGTCAATGGCAATAAAGTCGGTAAGTTATCTGTCACACTTTTATGCTCAAATATTTCAGTATCTGTCACACCTAAAAACGGCTAGTCCGAAGTTTTAAAGAATGTACAAACGAATCTCTTGATTTTTCAGCCAAAAAGATTTATTCTTCTATGTATTTAGGCAAAAACAAGTTCCGCGTATTGCAGTCCAATGATGAAATTTCCTTAGCTACGAACTCCATAAAAGGTAAGTTGCAAAAACATTAGTGGGTCGATGAAAAGATGTTCTAGATTAGTTGTAGCTGTTCTCTTTAGTGTTCATGTTTGTGTCTGCGAAGTCGACCTCTAGCAGTGTGCATTCGGATGTGGCCGACAAATACCTCGTGTCCAAACTACTCGGAAAGTGAGCAGCTATGTGGTTCTTCATATCTTAACCTACATTCTTAATTTTCTTCAATTAGTCTCAATCAAAGTTGTAAATTATTTATATGCGGGTTTCATTTTTGAACAAGGCAGATTTAAAATTTCAACAGATAAAGGATATCCTGCATTTTTGGTTTTCAAATCTCTAAGACGAAACTGTATAATGCAGAATTATGGCATATGAAGTAAATTATGAGTAGGAAAAAGACGGAAATAAGTTAAAGTGGCATCAAGTTTGCGGTATTAATTACCGTTGAATAAGTTGTGCTGGTTTCTGCCTATCATGAGTTCCGGAGTGCGGTCTGCATTTAGGCAACCGCGTATTCATACTCGTCAGTAAGCAGACAAATACTGTATTAACCAATCAGAATCGAGATGAGAAAACAAATTTACGAAATAATTAATTATTAGTTATTCATTTCTTCCTTGTCTCGATTCTGATTGGTTAATACAGTGTTTGTCTATTTACTGACGAGTCTGAATACGCGGTTGTCTAAATACTGCTACGTAACCATGAGTTCCATTCGGGGGCTATTCACATGCGCGAAGAACTGAATGGGCGAAAAAAATCTTGAGCGAAGGACCGAAAACAAAATAAGCCGAAAGTCAATTTTTTGAAAAGAAGCAATTGCCGTTCAAATAAAATGAATTAAATGAAGCAACATTTTGCTTCTTTGATAACTGAACCCTTCAAATATAAATGTTGTTCCAATTCGGCGCCGGTCAGTGAAAATTTGAAAATTTTGCATATTTCTGCCGTTTTTATATTCGGCCAATATTGATACTCAGTCCCTGGAAATGCTTACTTTCTTTCCAAATTTTAGTTTACTGAAATCTGATTGGCTTTTTCTTTCGCGCATTCGGTCCTTCGCGTATGAGGGATTCCGACGTTCAATTCACCGAACAGTATATGAGTTCTCCGTTGCAGTATGAGGCTGGGTTCTACTCTCTTTATGTCTACTTGAGTTCCAACCTTGTCTATCGATCTGGCTGTTATTGCAAAACCATAGCATAGCTGGCCAAGCGTTGTGTTTCAATCATATTTTTTGACGTGATACAGTGCTGATTTAAATTAACTGGACACAACGCGTTAAACTTGAAATTTAAAACGCGTTTTCCTCAAATGGGTTGAGTTTAGGTGGAAACTTATGAAGACAAAACTAGCTTAAACTTTTAGCAGAATTAATATGGTGTATTTTGTTTTGCGAAATTCGGGATCAAATTTTTACCACAAAAATGGGTCATTTTGGTTTTTCTTAGTTAATCAAAAATTACGCCAAAAATACCCAGTCGATCACAGACATAATCAGCTTAAAGTAAGCCCCTAACGTAGCCCAACAAATTTTAAGCAGGGTATATTCTCCAAAACATTGTATAAGTTGATTTATTTTTGTTTGATAGACAAAAAAGTTCGTTTTTTTTCAATATATAATATCAACTTTTTATAAAAATTCAACTTTTTATTTAAAAACAATTTTTAAAAGGTTTGCAATATAATTATGTTGATATAATTATGCCTGTGATTGACTGGGTATTTTTGGCGTACTTTTTGATTGACTAAGAAAAGCCAAAATGACCAAGTTTTGTGGTAAAATTTTTGGCCCGAGTTTTACGAAACCAATTACACCTTTTTAATTCTGCTAAAAGTTTAAGCAATTTTTATCTTCATAAGTTTTCATTTAAACTCGACACAGTTTGAGACAAACGCGTTTTAAATTTCAAGTTTAGCTCGTTTTGTCCGGTTAATTTAAATCAGCAGTGTATATGAGCGTAGTGTTATCATTGAGAAATTCAGCATCGGGCGAAATCTATGAGCTTCCTTGGTTGGGAGAATGATTGATCCAAAAGAGAAAACGAACTCTTTCTAAGGATATATGACCTACGGGGACCGATCGTTTAGCAAACAATTCTTTTAGCATAAAAAGTTAAACACTAGTCTTTTAGGAGACAAAGGTAATAAAGTGATGGATGACTGATTACCAGACTCAAAAAGACGCTCAGTCTGGGGCCAAGCTTCCCCAATTAAGACAATTATCTCGCGATTTAACATCAAAACTATCAACTTCAAATAACACAAGATTCTAATTTAGCGGCAAAACAAAGGTTTATGCGCACAATAACACTCGTGTTGAACGGCGGCGTCCCTCATGCTTAAAGGACCGAAAATTTGTTTTTGCTTACTTTCAGCCAATCAGAATTGAGTATTCAAAATCTCAAAGTACATCGCGAAAATGTCATAGAAAGAAAATAAATCTAGGTCATTAAAGTTAATATTGACAAATAGACAATAAGCAGATCAGTTTTCAAGTCTGAAAATGTAATTTTGGTTTTGAACTCAATAATCTTGATGATTATCTGAACCGTTATGCGGTTGTAACCCGCAGTTTGTAATATTTTTGATTATTGTCCACTGATTTAGTACATTTTCGGTTAATACTGACTTCGGTTTTGTGAGAAAGGCATTTAGCCAATAGAAACGTCTAGCGATTTTGATTAAATGAGATCTTTCAAGCAATCGGTCCTTTAAGCTTGAGAACCCTCCCCGTGTTGAATTGAAGCGCAGCGGAACAAGCGGTGGCTTATCGCCAATCTCGCGTTTGAAGTTAGCTGTCATAATTTATAATTATTCTGTGTCTGTTAACAAACCTGTCTGCTGAAAGCCCTAGCACCATGACCTACAAGTGCCAACTGGTTAATTTTAAAGGACTAGTTACTATTGGTTACAGTTTGTAACTTTTTTGTGAATTTGGCCACTTTGGACGCTTTCTCTCTTTGATCGCTGAAGTTAGTTTGCGCTATCTCAATTCTAACAGGAAGGTGAACAATTTACAAACTGAATTGTTTTATACGCGTAATTGGGGGTCTAGGACAACAAATCGATGTGACTTCAAGCCGAAGGGACTTCAGGCGTAAATTGAAACTTTACAAGCACCTCAAATCGCTATTTTTCCATCAAAAACAATATGTTTTCAAAAATTTAGGCATGTTTAGTCTATAATAAGCGTTATTCTTGACAATGAATCATTTAGGATTGGCATCCGTTCGTCAAATCAGCCGGTTTTGAAATGCTTAAATTAAAACAAGAAGAAAATTGCCGTGAATTGTTTTTTTTTTGAACTTTCCTAAACATCGCATTCGGAGGATAGTTTTACGAAATTGCCTGTAACTACTGAAGAAAGATCATGAAAATGGGAAATTCCTAGTTTTCAAATAATTCAATTATCATGACTTAAGGAGAAAATTTTCGTCTTGAAGTCTCTAACTTAACGTTTCGGCTTGAAGCCCGTCGGCTTGATATCGGGCACCCGCAGACAATTACTGTAATAACCAAACAGGCAAATACTGTATTGAACAATCAGAATCGAGATGAGAAAACAAATTTACTAAATAAATAAATATTAGTAATTCATTTCTTCCTTGTCTCGATTCTGATTGGTTTATACGGTATTTGTGTATATACTGACAAGTCTGAATACGCGGTTGTCTAAATACTGCTACGTAACCATGAGTTCGATTCGGGGGCTATTCTCATGCGCGAAGAACTGAATGGGCGAAAAAAATCTTGAGCGAAGGACCGAAAACAAAATAAGCCGAAAGTCAATTTTTTGAAAAGAAGCAATTGCCGTTCAAATAAAATGAATTAAATGAAGCAACATTTTGCTTCTTTGATAACTGAACCCTTCAAATATAAATGTTGTTCCAATTCGGCGCCGGTCAGTGAAAATTTGAAAATTTTGCATATTTCTGCCGTTTTTATATTCGGCCAATATTGATACTCAGTCCCTGGAAATGTTTACTTTCTTTCCAAATTTTAGTTTACTGAAATCTGATTGGCTTTTTCTTTCGCGCATTCGGTCCTTCGCGTATGAGGGATTCCGACGTTCAATTCACCGAACAGTATATGAGTTCTCCGTTGCAGTATGAGGCTGGGTTCTACTCTCTTTATGTCTACTTGAGTTCCAACCTTGTCTATCGATCTGGCTGTTATTACAAAACCATAGCATAGCTGGCCAAGCGTTGTGTTTCAATCATATTTTTGACGTGATACAGTGCTGATTTAAATTAACTGGACACAACGCGTTAAACTTGAAATTTAAAACGCGTTTTCCTCAAATGGGTTGAGTTTAGGTGGAAACTTATGAAGACAAAACTAGCTCAAACTTTTAGCAGAATTAATATGGTGTATTTTGTTTTGCGAAATTCGGGATCAAATTTTTACCACAAAAATGGGTCATTTTGGTTTTTCTTAGTTAATCAAAAATTACGCCAAAAATACCCAGTCGATCACAGACATAATCAGCTTAAAGTAAGCCCCTAACGTAGCCCAACAAATTTTAAGCAGGGTATATTCTCCAAAACATTGTATAAGTTGATTTATTTTTGTTTGATAGACAAAAAAGTTCGTTTTTTTTCAATATATAATATCAACTTTTTATAAAAATTCAACTTTTTATTTAAAAACAATTTTTAAAAGGTTTGCAATATAATTATGTTGATATAATTATGCCTGTGATCGACTGGGTATTTTTGGCGTACTTTTTGATTGACTAAGAAAAGCCAAAATGACCAAGTTTTGTGGTAAAATTTTCGGCCCGAGTTTTACGAAACCAATTACACCTTTTTAATTCTGCTAAAAGTTTAAGCAATTTTGATCTTCATAAGTTTTCATTTAAACTCGACACAGTTTGAGACAAACGCGTTTTAAATTTCAAGTTTAGCTCGTTTTGTCCGGTTAATTTAAATCAGCAGTGTATATGAGCGTAGTGTTATCATTGAGAAATTCAGCATCGGGCGAAATCTATGAGCTTCCTTGGTTGGGAGAATGATTGATCCAAAAGAGAAAACGAACTCTTTCTAAGGATATATGACCTACGGGGACCGATCGTTTAGCAAACAATTCTTTTAGCATAAAAAGTTAAACACTAGTCTTTTAGGAGACAAAGGTAATAAAGTGATGGATGACTGATTATCAGACTCAAAAAGACGCTCAGTCTGGGGCCAAGCTTCCCCAATTAAGACAATTATCTCGCGATTTAACATCAAAACTATCAACTTCAAATAACACAAGATTCTAATTTAGCGGCAAAACAAAGGTTTATGCGCACAATAACACTCGTGTTGAACGGCGGCGTCCCTCATGCTTAAAGGACCGAAAATTTGTTTTTGCTTACTTTCAGCCAATCAGAATTGAGTATTCAAAATCTCAAAGTACATCGCGAAAATGTCATAGAAAGAAAATAAATCTAGGTCATTAAAGTTAATATTGACAAATAGACAATAAGCAGATCAGTTTTCAAGTCTGAAAATGTAATTTTGGTTTTGAACTCAATAATCTTGATGATTATCTGAACCGTTATGCGGTTGTAACCCGCAGTTTGTAATATTTTTGATTATTTTCCACTGATTTAGTACATTTTCGGTTAATACTGACTTCGGTTTTGTGAGAAAGGCATTTAGCCAATAGAAACGTCTAGCGATTTTGATTAAATGAGATCTTTCAAGCAATCGGTCCTTTAAGCTTGAGAACCCTCCCCGTGTTGAATTGAAGCGCAGCGGAACAAGCGGTGGCTTATCGCCAATCTCGCGTTTGAAGTTAGCTGTCATAATTTATAATTATTCTGTGTCTGTTAACAAACCTGTCTGCTGAAAGCCCTAGCACCATGACCTACAAGTGCCAACTGGTTAATTTTAAAGGACTAGTTACTATTGGTTACAGTTTGTAACTTTTTTGTGAATTTGGCCACTTTGGACGCTTTCTCTCTTTGATCGCTGAAGTTAGTTTGCGCTATCTCAATTCTAACAGGAAGGTGAACAATTTACAAACTGAATTGTTTTATACGCGTAATTGGGGGTCTAGGACAACAAATCGATGTGACTTCAAGCCGAAGGGACTTCAGGCGTAAATTGAAACTTTACAAGCACCTCAAATCGCTATTTTTCCATCAAAAACAATATGTTTTCAAAAATTTAGGCATGTTTAGTCTATAATAAGCGTTATTCTTGACAATGAATCATTTAGGATTGGCATCCGTTCGTCAAATCAGCCGGTTTTGAAATGCTTAAATTAAAACAAGAAGAAAATTGCCGTGAATTGTTTTTTTTTTGAACTTTCCTAAACATCGCATTCGGAGGATAGTTTTACGAAATTGCCTGTAACTACTGAAGAAAGATCATGAAAATGGGAAATTCCTAGTTTTCAAATAATTCAATTATCATGACTTAAGGAGAAAATTTTCGTCTTGAAGTCTCTAACTTAACGTTTCGGCTTGAAGCCCGTCGGCTTGATATCGGGCACCCGCAGACAATTACTGTAATAACCAAACAGGCAAATACTGTATTGAACAATCAGAATCGAGATGAGAAAACAAATTTACTAAATAAATAAATATTAGTAATTCATTTCTTCCTTGTCTCGATTCTGATTGGTTTATACGGTATTTGTGTATATACTGACAAGTCTGAATACGCGGTTGTCTAAATACTGCTACGTAACCATGAGTTCGATTCGGGGGCTATTCTCATGCGCGAAGAACTGAATGGGCGAAAAAAATCTTGAGCGAAGGACCGAAAACAAAATAAGCCGAAAGTCAAATTTTTGAAAAGAAGCAATTGCCGTTCAAATAAAATGAATTAAATGAAGCAACATTTTGCTTCTTTGATAACTGAACCCTTCAAATATAAATGTTGTTCCAATTCGGCGCCGGTCAGTGAAAATTTGAAAATTTTGCATATTTCTGCCGTTTTTATATTCGGCCAATATTGATACTCAGTCCCTGGAAATGTTTACTTTCTTTCCAAATTTTAGTTTACTGAAATCTGATTGGCTTTTTCTTTCGCGCATTCGGTCCTTCGCGTATGAGGGATTCCGACGTTCAATTCACCGAACAGTATATGAGTTCTCCGTTGCAGTATGAGGCTGGGTTCTACTCTCTTTATGTCTACTTGAGTTCCAACCTTGTCTATCGATCTGGCTGTTATTGCAAAACCATAGCATAGCTGGCCAAGCGTTGTGTTTCAATCATATTTTTGACGTGATACAGTGCTGATTTAAATTAACTGGACACAACGCGTTAAACTTGAAATTTAAAACGCGTTTTCCTCAAATGGGTTGAGTTTAGGTGGAAACTTATGAAGACAAAACTAGCTCAAACTTTTAGCAGAATTAATATGGTGTATTTTGTTTTGCGAAATTCGGGATCAAATTTTTACCACAAAAATGGGTCATTTTGGTTTTTCTTAGTTAATCAAAAATTACGCCAAAAATACCCAGTCGATCACAGACATAATCAGCTTAAAGTAAGCCCCTAACGTAGCCCAACAAATTTTAAGCAGGGTATATTCTCCAAAACATTGTATAAGTTGATTTATTTTTGTTTGATAGACAAAAAAGTTCGTTTTTTTTCAATATATAATATCAACTTTTTATAAAAATTCAACTTTTTATTTAAAAACAATTTTTAAAAGGTTTGCAATATAATTATGTTGATATAATTATGCCTGTGATCGACTGGGTATTTTTGGCGTACTTTTTGATTGACTAAGAAAAGCCAAAATGACCAAGTTTTGTGGTAAAATTTTCGGCCCGAGTTTTACGAAACCAATTACACCTTTTTAATTCTGCTAAAAGTTTAAGCAATTTTGATCTTCATAAGTTTTCATTTAAACTCGACACAGTTTGAGACAAACGCGTTTTAAATTTCAAGTTTAGCTCGTTTTGTCCGGTTAATTTAAATCAGCAGTGTATATGAGCGTAGTGTTATCATTGAGAAATTCAGCATCGGGCGAAATCTATGAGCTTCCTTGGTTGGGAGAATGATTGATCCAAAAGAGAAAACGAACTCTTTCTAAGGATATATGACCTACGGGGACCGATCGTTTAGCAAACAATTCTTTTAGCATAAAAAGTTAAACACTAGTCTTTTAGGAGACAAAGGTAATAAAGTGATGGATGACTGATTATCAGACTCAAAAAGACGCTCAGTCTGGGGCCAAGCTTCCCCAATTAAGACAATTATCTCGCGATTTAACATCAAAACTATCAACTTCAAATAACACAAGATTCTAATTTAGCGGCAAAACAAAGGTTTATGCGCACAATAACACTCGTGTTGAACGGCGGCGTCCCTCATGCTTAAAGGACCGAAAATTTGTTTTTGCTTACTTTCAGCCAATCAGAATTGAGTATTCAAAATCTCAAAGTACATCGCGAAAATGTCATAGAAAGAAAATAAATCTAGGTCATTAAAGTTAATATTGACAAATAGACAATAAGCAGATCAGTTTTCAAGTCTGAAAATGTAATTTTGGTTTTGAACTCAATAATCTTGATGATTATCTGAACCGTTATGCGGTTGTAACCCGCAGTTTGTAATATTTTTGATTATTTTCCACTGATTTAGTACATTTTCGGTTAATACTGACTTCGGTTTTGTGAGAAAGGCATTTAGCCAATAGAAACGTCTAGCGATTTTGATTAAATGAGATCTTTCAAGCAATCGGTCCTTTAAGCTTGAGAACCCTCCCCGTGTTGAATTGAAGCGCAGCGGAACAAGCGGTGGCTTATCGCCAATCTCGCGTTTGAAGTTAGCTGTCATAATTTATAATTATTCTGTGTCTGTTAACAAACCTGTCTGCTGAAAGCCCTAGCACCATGACCTACAAGTGCCAACTGGTTAATTTTAAAGGACTAGTTACTATTGGTTACAGTTTGTAACTTTTTTGTGAATTTGGCCACTTTGGACGCTTTCTCTCTTTGATCGCTGAAGTTAGTTTGCGCTATCTCAATTCTAACAGGAAGGTGAACAATTTACAAACTGAATTGTTTTATACGCGTAATTGGGGGTCTAGGACAACAAATCGATGTGACTTCAAGCCGAAGGGACTTCAGGCGTAAATTGAAACTTTACAAGCACCTCAAATCGCTATTTTTCCATCAAAAACAATATGTTTTCAAAAATTTAGGCATGTTTAGTCTATAATAAGCGTTATTCTTGACAATGAATCACTTAGGATTGGCATCCGTTCGTCAAATCAGCCGGTTTTGAAATGCTTAAATTAAAACAAGAAGAAAATTGCCGTGAATTGTTTTTTTTGAACTTTCCTAAACATCGCATTCGGAGGATAGTTTTACGAAATTGCCTGTAACTACTGAAGAAAGATCATGAAAATGGGAAATTCCTAGTTTTCAAATAATTCAATTATCATGACTTAAGGAGAAAATTTTCGTCTTGAAGTCTCTAACTTAACGTTTCGGCTTGAAGCCCGTCGGCTTGATATCGGGCACCCGCAGACAATTACTGTAATAACCAAACAGGCAAATACTGTATTGAACAATCAGAATCGAGATGAGAAAACAAATTTACTAAATAAATAAATATTAGTAATTCATTTCTTCCTTGTCTCGATTCTGATTGGTTTATACGGTATTTGTGTATATACTGACAAGTCTGAATACGCGGTTGTCTAAATACTGCTACGTAACCATGAGTTCGATTCGGGGGCTATTCTCATGCGCGAAGAGCTGAATGGGCGAAAAAAAATTGTGAGCGATTGACCGATAAAAAATTTATCAGGAAGTCATTTTTTTTTTTTGAAAATAATCAATTGCCATTCAGCTAAAATGAATTAAACGATGCAACAGTTTGCTTCTTTCATAACTGAACCCTTGAAATAAAAAATTTGTTCCAATTAAGCGGCGGTCAGTGACAATTTAAAAATTTTGCATATTTCCGCCGTTAATATTTTCGGCCAATATCAATTTTCAGTCCCTGGAAATGTTTACTTTCTTTCCAAATTTTAGTTGGCCGATTTTTATTTTCGCGCATTCGGTCCTTCGTGTATGAGGGATTCCGACGTTCACTTCATCGAACAGTATATCATGAGTTCTCCGTTGCAGTAAGAGGCTGGGTTCTACTCTCTTTATGTCTACTTGAGTTCCAACCTAGTCTGGCCAACTGGCTGTTTTTGCAAAACCATAGCATAGCTAGCTAAGCGTTGTGTTTCAATCGTATTTTTCGACGTGATACAGTGCGGATTTGAATTAACCGGACAAAACGCGTCAAACTTGAAATTTAAAACGCGTTTTTCTCAAATTGGGTTGATTTTAGGTGAAAACTTATAAAGATAAAACTAGCCTAAAATTTTAGCAAAATTAATATGGTGTAATTTGTTTTGCGAAATTCGGGCCTAAAACTTTTGCCACTAAAATGGCTCATTTTGGTTTTACTTAGTCAATCAAAATTTACGCCAAAAATACCCAGTCGATCACAGATATAAATATATCAAAGTGAGCCCCTTATGTAGCCCACCAAACTTAACTGGGGTGTTTTCTCCAAAACATTGTGCAAGTTGATATCTTTCTCTTTGAGAGACAAAAAAGGTCGTTTTTACTATATAAAATATCAATTTTTTATTTAAAAACAATTTTAAACGGTTTGCAAATTTTTTTTTGAGAATATGCCCTTCTTAAAGTTTGTTGGGCTACGTAAGGGGCTCACTTTGATTTAATTACGTCTGTGATCGACCGGGTATTTTTGGCGTAATTTTTAATAAAATAAAAAAAAAACAAAATGACCCATTTTTGTGGTAAAGTTTTTGGTCCGAATTTTGCGCAACAAATTACACCATATTAATTCTGCTAGCAAGTTTTATCTTCATAAGTTTTCACCTAAACTCAACCCAATTTGAGAAAAACGCGTTTTAAATTTCAAGTTAAGCTCGTTTTGTCCGGTTAATTTAAATCAGCAGTGTATATGAGCGTAGTGTTATCATTGAGAAATTCAGCATCGGGCGAAATCTATGAGCTTCCCTGGTTGGGAGGATGATTGATCCAAAAGAGAAAACGAACTCTTTCTAAGGATATATGATCTACGGGGACCGATCGTTTAGCAAACAATTCTCTTAGCATAAAAAGTTCAAACGAGTCTTTAAGCAGACAAACGTAATAAAGTGATGGATGATTGATTGACAGACTCAAAAAGAGGCTCAGTCTGGCGCCAAGCTTCCCCAATTAAGACAATTATCTCGCGATTTAACAACAGAACTATCAATTTCAAATAACACAAGTTTCTAAATAAGTGATGAAACAAAAGTTTACGCGCACAATGACACTCGTGTTGAATGGTTGCGTCCCTCATGCTTGAAGGACCGAAAGCTTGAAATTAAATTCAGCCTACTTTCAGCCATTCAGAATGGAGTATTCAAACTCTCAAAGTAAATCTCAAAGTAAGAAAGTAAATCCAGGCCATTGAAGTTAAAATTGACGAATAGATAATAAGCAGATAAGTTTTCAAGACTGAAAAATTCTAACGGTTTTGAACTCATTAATTTTGATGATTATCTGAATCGTACTGCGGTTGTAACCCACAATTTGTAATATTTTTGGTTGTTTTCCACTGATTTAATACATTTTCTGTTAACACTGACTTCGGTTATGTGAGAAAGGCATTTAGCCAATAGAAACGCTTAGCGATTTTGATTAGTTGAGATTTTTCAAGCAATCGGTCCTTTAAGCTTGAGAACCTTTTCCGTGTTGAATTGAAGCGCAACGGAGCAAGCAGTCGCTAATCTCTAATGTCGCGTTTGAAGTTAGCAATCACACGATATAATTGTTGTGTGTCTGTTAAAAGACCTGTCTGCTAAAAACTGGTCTGCTAAAAGCCCTAGCACCATGACCTACAAGTGCCAACTGGTTAATTTTGAAGCACTAGTTACAATTGGTTCCATTTTGGTTACACTTTCAAGTTTTTATTTCGTAACTGTTTTTGTGAATTTGTAATTTTTTCTCTTTATCGCTGAAGTTAGTTTGCGCTATCTGAATTCTAACAGGAAGGTGAATAATTTACAAACTTAATTGTTTTATACACGTAATTGGGGTCTAGGTCAACAAGTTGACTTCAAGCCGAAGGACTTCAGGCCGAAATTGAAACTTTACAAGCACCTCAAATCGCTCTTTTTTTCATCAAAAACAAGTTGTTTTTCAAACCTTTAGGCATGTTTAGTCCATAATAAGCGTTATCCATGACAATGAGTCACTTAGTATTGGCATCCGTTAATAATATCAGCCGGTTTTGAAATGCATAAATTAAAAACAAGAAAATTGCCGCCAAACGTTTTTTTTTGAACTTTGCTAAAGATCACATTCGGAGGATAATTTTATGAAAATGCCTGTAACTACTGAAGAAAGATCATGAGAATGGGAAAATCCTTAGTTTTCAAACAATTCAATTCCCTTGACTTAATGAGAAACTTTTCAGCTTGAAGTCCCAAACTTAACGTTTCGGCTTGAAGTCCCGTCGGCTTGATGTCCAGCACCCGCAGACAAATACTGTATTAACCATACAGACAGATACTGTAATAACCAATCAGAATCGAGATGAGAAAACAAATTTACGAAATAAATAATTATTAGTTATTCATTTCTTCCTTGTCCCGATTCTGATTGGTTAATACAGTATTTGTCTTTTAAATAACGAGTCTGAATACGCGGTTGTCTAAATACTGCAACGTAACCATGTGTTCAATTTGGGGGCTATTCACATGCGCGAAGAACTGAATGGGCGAAAAAATTCGTGAGCGGAGGACCGAAAACAGAGTTAGCCGAAAATCAATTTTTTTGAAAAGAAGCAATTGCCATTCAATTAAAATGAATTAAATGAAGCAACATTTTGCTTTTTTCATAACTAAACCCTTGAAATATAAATTTTGTTCCCGGCGGCGGTCAGTGACAATTTGAAAATTTTGCATATTTCTGCGTTTTCTATATTCGGCCAATATCAATATTCAGTCCCTGGAAATGTTTACTTTCTTTCCAAATTTTAGTTTACTGAAATCTGATTGGCAGATTTTTGTTTTCGCGCATTCGGTCCTTTGCGTATGAGGGATTTCACCGTTCAATTCACCGAACACCGAACAGTATATCATGAGTTCTCCGTTGCAGTATGAGGCTGGGTTCTACTCTCTTCATGTCTACTTGAGTTCCAACCTAGTCTGGCCAACTGGTTTTTATTTCAAAACCATAGTAAAGCTAGCTAAGCGTTTGGTTTCAATCGTATTTTTGACGTGATACAGTGCGGATTTAATTTAACCGGACAAAACGTTTTAAACTTGAAATTTAAAACGCGTTTTCCTCAAATTGGGGTCAGTTTAGGTGAAAACTTATACCCATGAACTTACATCATTACACCAAAATTACACCATTTTATTTCAGCTAAATTTTAAAGCTAGTTTTGTTTTCATAAGTTTTCACCTAAACTCAACCCATTTCAAGTTAAGCTCGTTTTGTCCGGTTAATTCAAATCAGCAGTGTATATGAGCTTAGTGTTATCATTGAGAAATTCAGCATCTATGAGCTTCCTTGGTTGGGAGGATGATTGGTCCAAAAGAGAAAACGAACTCTTTCTAAGGATATATGACCTACGGGGACCGATCGTGTAGCAAACAATTCTTCTAGCATAAAAAGTTAAACACTAGTCTTTTAGGAGACAAAGGTAATAAAGTGATGGATGATTGATTACCAGACTCAGAAAGACACTCAGTCTGGGGCCAAGTTTCCCCAATTAGGACAATTATCTCGCGATTTAACATCAAAACTATCAACTTCAAATAACACAAGATTCTAATTTAGCGTCCCTCATGCTTGAAGGACCGAAAGTTATTTTTGGCTTACTTTTAGCCAATCAGAATTGAGTATTCAAAATCTCAAAGTAAATCGCAAAAATCTCATAGAAAGAAAATAAATCCAGGCCATTTAAGTTAATATTGACAAATAGACAATAAGCAGATCAGTTTTCAAGTCTGAAAATTTAATTTTGGTTTTGAACTTAATAATCTTGATGATTATCTGAATCGTTATGCGGTTGTAACCCGCAGTTTGTAATATTTTTGATTATTTTCCACTGATTTAGTACATTTTCGGTTAATACTGACTTCGGTTTTGTGAGAAAGGCATTTAGCCAATAGAAACGTTTAGCGACTTTGATTAAATGAGATCTTTCAAGCAATCGGTCCTTTAAGCTTGAGAACCCTCCCCGTGTTGAATTGAAGCGCAACGGAACAAGCAGTCGCTAATCTCCAATGTCGCGTTTGAAGTTAGCTATCACACTTTATAATTGTTGTGTGTCTGTTAAAAGACCTGTCTGCTAAAACCTGGTCTGCTAAAAGCTCCAGCACCATGACCTACAAGTGTCAACTGGTTAATTGTAAAGCACTAGTTACAATTGGTTCCATTTTGGTTACACTTTCAAATTTTTATTTCGTAACTGATTTTGTGAATTTGTAATTTTTTCTCTTTATCGCTGAAGTTATTTTGCGCTATCTGAATTCTAACAGGAAGGTGAATAATTTACAAACTTAGTTGTTTTATACACGTAATTGGGGTCTAGGTCAACAAGTTAACTTCAAGCCGAAGGGACTTCAGGCCGAAATTGAAACTTTACAAGCACCTCAAATCGATCTTTTTTCATCAAAAACAAGTTGCTTTTCAAAACTTTAGGCATGTTTAGTCCATAATAAGCGTTATTCATGACAATGAATCACTTAGTATTGGCATCCGTTAATAATATCAGCCAGTTTTGAAATGCATAAATTAAAAACAAGGAAATTGCCGCCAAACGTTTTTTTTTGAACTTTGCTAAAGATCACTTTCGGAGGATAATATTATGAAAATGCCTGTAACTACTGAAGAAAGATCATGAGAATGGGAAAATCCTTAGTTTTCAAACAATTCATTTATCTTGATTTAAAGAGAAAATTTCCAGCTTGAAGTCCCAAACTTAACGTTTCGGCTTGAAGTCCTGTCGGCTTGATGTCCAGCACCCGCAGACAAATACTGTATTAACCATACAGACAGATACTGTATTAACCAATCAGAATCGAGATGAGAAAACAAATTTACGAAATAAATATTTATTAGTTATTCATTTCTTCCTTGTCCCGACTCTGATTGGTTAATACAGTATTTGTCTTTTAAATAACGAGTCTGAATACGCGGTTGTCTAAATACTGCAACGTAACCATGTGTTCAATTTGGGGGTTTTCACTTGCGCGAAGAACTGAATGGGCGAAAAAATTTGTGAGCGGAGGACCGAAAACAGACTTAGCCGAAAATCAATTTTTTTGAAAAGAAGGAATTGCCATTCAATTAAAATGAATTAAATGAAGCAACATTTTGCTTCTTTCATAACTAAACCCTTGAAATATAAATTTTGTTCCAATTCGGCGGCGGTCAGTGACAATTTAAAAATTTTGCATATTTCTGCGTTTATATATTCGGCCAATATCAATATTCAGTCCCTGGAAATGTTTACTTTCTTTCCAAATTTTAGTTTACTGAAATCTGATTGGCTGATTTTTATTTTCGCGCATTCGGTCCTTCGCGTATGAGGGATTCCACCGTTCAATTCACCGAACAGTATATCATGAGTTCTCCGTTGAAGCATGAGGCTGGGTTCTACTCTCTTCATGTCTACTTGAGTTCCAACCTAGTCTGGCCAACTGCTTTTTATTTCAAAACCATAGTAAAGCTAGCTAAGCGTTTGGTTTCAATCGTATTTTTGACGTGATACAGTGCGGACTTAGTTTAACCGGACAAAACGTTTTAAACTTGAAATTTAAAACGCGTTTTCCTCAAATTGGGGTCAGCTTAGGTGAAAACTTATACTCATGAACTTACATCATTACACCAAAATAACACCATATTAATTCTGCTAAAATTTAAAGCTAGTTTTGTTTTCATAAGTTTTCACCTAAACTCAACCCATTTTGAGAAAAACGCGTTTTAAATTTCAAGTTAAGCTCGTTTTGTCCGGTTAATTCAAATCAGCACTGAATGTGAGCGTACTGTTTTCCTTGACGTTCAGCATCGGGAGAAATTTATGAGCTTTGTTGGTTGGAAGGATGATCGATCAAAAGAGAAAACAAACTCTTTCGAAGGATATATGACCTACGGGGACCGATCGTTTAGCAGACAATTATTTTAGCATAAAAAGTTAAAACGAGTCTTTAAGCAGACAAACGTAATAAAGTGATGGATGATTGATTGACAGACTCAAAAAGAACTGAATGGGCGAAAAAATTCGTGAGCGAAGGACCGAAAACAAAATTAGCCGAAAGTCAATTTTTTTGAAAAGAAGGAATTGCCATTCAATTAAAAATGAATTAAATGAAGCAACATTTTGCTTCTTTCATAACTAAACCCTTGAAATATAAATTTTGTTTCAATTCGGCGGCGGTCAGTGACCATTTGAAAATTTTTGCATATTTTATTTCTGCCGTTTATATATTCGGCCAATATCAATATTCAGTCCCTGGAAATGTTTACTTTCTTTCCAAATTTTAGTTAACTGAAATGTGATTGGCTGCTTTTCATTTTCGCGCATTCGTGTATGAAGGATTCCACCGTTCAATTCACCGAACAGTATATCATGAGTTATTCGTTGCAGTATGAGGCTGGGTTCTACTTACTCTCTTTACGTCTACTTGAGTTCCAACGTAGTCTGGCCAACTGGCTGTTATTTCAAAACCATAGCTAGCTAAGCGTTGTGTTTCAATCGTATTTTTTGATCTCAGGGAAAAAACATCAATGGTAAAACGTTTTCGACATTATGTCATCATCAGTAACTGAAAAATAGCAAAATGGTACAAATTAAAAGCACATTTTAAAAAAAGGAAAACTGGAGAACAATTAAAAACTGATAGAATTGATAGAAGTTCGTATTTTTTGACGTGATAGAGTGGGGATCTGAATTAAACGGACAAAACGCGTTAAACTTGAAATTTAAAACGCGTTTTCCTCAAATTGGGTTGAGTTAAGGTGAAAACCTATGGAGATTAAACTAGCTTAAACTTTTAGTAGAAGTAAACTGGTGTAATTTGTTTTGCGAAATTCGGGCCCAACATTTTACCACAAAAATGGGTCATTTTGGCTTTTCTTAGTTAATCAAAAATTACGACAAAAATACCCATTCGATAGAGACATAATCATATCGAAGTGAGCCTCTTATGTAGCGCAACAAACTTTAAGCAGGGAATGTTCTCCAAAACATGGTTTTTACTTTATAAAATATCAACTTTTTAAAAACACTTTTTAAACGGTTTGCAAAATTTTTTTGGAGATTATACCCTTCTTAAAATTTGTTGGGCTACGTAAGAGGCTCACTTTGATATAATTATGTCTGTGATCGACGGTGTATTTTTGGCGTAATTTTTGATTAATTAAGAAAAGTCACAAGTTTTTGGCTCGAATTTTGCGAAATAAGTTACACCATATTAATTCTGCTAATTTTTTAAGCAATTTTTATTTTCATAAATTTTCACCTAAAGTCAACCCAATTTGAAAAAAAACGCGTTTTGAATTTCAAGTTTAGCTCGTTTTGTCCGGTTAATTTAATTCAGCACCGTATATGAGCGTAGTGTTATCATTGAGAAGTTCAGCATCGGGAGAAATCTATGAGCTTCCTTGGATGGGAGGATGATTGATCAAAAGAGAAAACAATTTCTTTTTAAGGATAGATGAACTACGGGGACCGATCGTATAACAGGCATTTCTTTTAGCATAAAAAGTTAAAAACGAGTTTTTTAGCAGACAAACGTATTAAAGTGATAGATAATTGATTGACAAACTCAAAATTACGCTCAGTCTGGGGCCAAGCTTTTCCAATTAAGACAACCATCTCGCGATTAAAAGACCTGTCTGCTAAAAACCGGTCTGCTAAAAGCCCTAGCACCATGGCCTACAAGTGCCAACGGGTTAATTTTAAAGCACTAGTTACAATTAATTCCATTTTGGTTACACTTTCAAGTTTTTATTTCGTAACTGTTTTTGTGAATTTGTAATTTTTTCTCTTTATCGCTGAAGTTAGTTTGCGCTATCTGAATTCTAACAGGAAGGTGAATAGTTTACAAACTTAATTGTTTTATACACGTAATTGGGGTCTAGGTCAACAAGTTGATTTCAAGCCAAAAGGACTTCAGGCCGAAATTGAAACTTTACAAGCACCTCAAATCGCTCTTTTTTCATCAAAAACAATTTGCTTTTCAAAACTTTAGGCATGTTTAGTCCATAATAAGCGTTATTCATGACAATGAATCACTTAGGATTGGCATCCGTTAAAAGTATCAGCCAGTTTTGAAATGCATAAATTAAAAACAAGGAAATTGCCGCCAAACGTTTTTTTTTGAACTTTGCTAAAGATCACTTTCGGAGGATAATATTATGAAAATGCCTGTAACTACTGAAGAAAGATCATGAGAATGGGAAAATCTTTAGTTTTCAAACAATTCATTTATCTTGAGTTAAAGAGAAAATTTCCAGCTTGAAGTCCCAAACTTAACGTTTCGGCTTGAAGTCCTGTCGGCTTGATGTCCAGCACCCGCAGACAAATACTGTATTAACCATACAGACAGATACTGTATTAACCAATCAGAATCGAGATGAGAAATCAAATTTACGAAATAAATATTTATTAGTTATTCATTTCTTCCTTGTCCCGACTCTGATTGGTTAATACAGTATTTGTCTTTTAAATAACGAGTCTGAATACGCGGTTGTCTAAATACTGCAACGTAACCATGTGTTCAATTTGGGGGTTTTCACTTGCGCGAAGAACTGAATGGGCGAAAAAATTTGTGAGCGGAGGACCGAAAACAGACTTAGCCGAAAATCAATTTTTTTGAAAAGAAGGAATTGCCATTCAATTAAAATGAATTAAATGAAGCAACATTTTGCTTCTTTCATAACTAAACCCTTGAAATATAAATTTTGTTCCAATTCGGCGGCGGTCAGTGACAATTTAAAAATTTTGCATATTTCTGCGTTTATATATTCGGCCAATATCAATATTCAGTCCCTGGAAATGTTTACTTTCTTTCCAAATTTTAGTTTACTGAAATCTGATTGGCTGATTTTTATTTTCGCACATTCGGTCCTTCGCGTATGAGGGATTCCACCGTTCAATTCACCGAACAGTATATCATGAGTTCTCCGTTGCAGCATGAGGCTGGGTTCTACTCTCTTCATGTCTACTTGAGTTCCAACCTAGTCTGGCCAACTGCTTTTTATTTCAAAACTATAGTAAAGCTAGCTAAGCGTTTGGTTTCAATCGTATTTTTGACGTGATACAGTGCGGACTTAGTTTAACCGGACAAAACGTTTTAAACTTGAAATTTAAAACGCGTTTTCCTCAAATTGGGGTCAGCTTAGGTGAAAACTTATACTCATGAACTTACATCATTACACCAAAATAACACCATATTAATTCTGCTAAAATTTAAAGCTAGTTTTGTTTTCATAAGTTTTCACCTAAGCTCAACCCATTTTGAGAAAAACGCGTTTTAAATTTCAAGTTAAGCTCGTTTTGTCCGGTTAATTCAAATCAGCACTGAATGTGAGCGTACTGTTTTCCTTGACGTTCAGCATCGGGAGAAATTTATGAGCTTTGTTGGTTGGGAGGATGATCGATCAAAAGAGAAAACAAACTCTTTCGAAGGATATATGACCTACGGGGACCGATCGTTTAGCAGACAATTATTTTAGCATAAAAAGTTAAAACGAGTCTTTAAGCAGACAAACGTAATAAAGTGATGGATGATTGATTGACAGACTCAAAAAGAACTGAATGGGCGAAAAAATTCGTGAGCGAAGGACCGAAAACAAAATTAGCCGAAAGTCAATTTTTTTGAAAAGAAGGAATTGCCATTCAATTAAAAATGAATTAAATGAAGCAACATTTTGCTTCTTTCATAACTAAACCCTTGAAATATAAATTTTGTTTCAATTCGGCGGCGGTCAGTGACCATTTGAAAATTTTGCATATTTTATTTCTGCCGTTTATATATTCGGCCAATATCAATATTCAGTCCCTGGAAATGTTTACTTTCTTTCCAAATTTTAGTTAACTGAAATGTGATTGGCTGCTTTTCATTTTCGCGCATTCGTGTATGAGGGATTCCACCGTTCAATTCACCGAACAGTATATCATGAGTTATTCGTTGCAGTATGAGGCTGGGTTCTACTCTCTTTACGTCTACTTGAGTTCCAACGTAGTCTGGCCAACTGGCTGTTATTTCAAAACCATAGCTAGCTAAGCGTTGTGTTTCAATCGTATTTTTTGATCTCAGGGAAAAAACATCAATGGTAAAACGTTTTCGACATTATGTCATCATCAGTAACTGAAAAATAGCAAAATGGTACAAATTAAAAGCACATTTTAAAAAAAAGAAAACTGGAGAGCAATTAAAAACTGATAGAATTGATAGAAGTTCGTATTTTTTGACGTGATAGAGTGGGGATCTGAATTAAACGGACAAAACGCGTTAAACTTGAAATTTAAAACGCGTTTTCCTCAAATTGGGTTGAGTTAAGGTGAAAACCTATGGAGATTAAACTAGCTTAAACTTTTAGTAGAAGTAAACTGGTGTAATTTATTTTGCGAAATTCGGGCCCAACATTTTACCACAAAAATGGGTCATTTTGGCTTTTCTTAGTTAATCAAAAATTACGACAAAAATACCCATTCGATAAAGACATAATCATATCGAAGTGAGCCTCTTATGTAGCGCAACAAACTTTAAGCAGGGAATGTTCTCCAAAACATGGTTTTTACTTTATAAAATATCAACTTTTTAAAAACACTTTTTAAACGGTTTGCAAAATTTTTTTGGAGATTATACCCTTCTTAAAATTTGTTGGGCTACGTAAGAGGCTCACTTTGATATAATTATGTCTGTGATCGACGGTGTATTTTTGGCGTAATTTTTGATTAATTAAGAAAAGTCACAAGTTTTTGGCTCGAATTTTGCGAAATAAGTTACACCATATTAATTCTGCTAATTTTTTAAGCAATTTTTATTTTCATAAGTTTTCACCTAAAGTCAACCCAATTTGAAAAAAAACGCGTTTTGAATTTCAAGTTTAGCTCGTTTTGTCCTGTTAATTTAATTCAGCACCGTATATGAGCGTAGTGTTATCATTGAGAAGTTCAGCATCGGGAGAAATCTATGAGCTTCCTTGGATGGGAGGATGATTGATCAAAATAGAAAACAATTTCTTTTTAAGGATAGATGAACTACGGGGACCGATCGTATAACAGGCATTTCTTTTAGCATAAAAAGTTAAAAACGAGTTTTTTAGCAGACAAACGTATTAAAGTGATAGATAATTGATTGACAAACTCAAAATTACGCTCAGTCTGGGGCCAAGCTTTTCCAATTAAGACAAACATCTCGCGATTAAAAGACCTGTCTGCTAAAAACCGGTCTGCTAAAAGCCCTAGCACCATGTTCTACAAGTGCCAACGGGTTAATTTTAAAGCACTAGTTACAATTGGTTCCATTTTGGTTACACTTTCAAGTTTTTATTTCGTAACTGTTTTTGTGAATTTGTAATTTTTTCTCTTTATCGCTGAAGTTAGTTTGCGCTATCTGATTTCTAACAGGAAGGTGAATAGTTTACAAACTTAATTGTTTTATACACGTAATTGGGGTCTAGGTCAACAAGTTGACTTCAAGCCAAACGGACTTCAGGCCGAAATTGAAACTTTACAAGCACCTCAAATCGCTCTTTTTTCATCAAAAACAATTTGCTTTTCAAAACTTTAGGCATGTTTAGTCCATAATAAGCGTTATTCATGACAATTAATCACTTAGGATTGGCATCCGTTAAAAGTATCAGCCGGTTTTGAAATGCATAAATTATAAACAAGAAAATTGTCATCAAACGTTTTTTATTTTTGAATGTTCCTAAACATTACATGGATGATAATTTTATAAAAATGCCTGTAACTACTGAAGAAAGATCATGAAAATGGCAAAGTCCTTAGTTTTCAACTAATTCAATTATCATGACTTAATGAGAAAATCTTTGGCTTGAAGTCCCTAGCTCTACATTTTGGCTTGAAGTCCCGTCGGCTTGATTTCCGGCACCCGCGGACAAGTGTGTATTAACCATACAGACAAATACTGTATTAACCAATTAGAATCGAGATGAAAAAACAAATTTACGAAATAAATATTTATTAGCTAATCATTTCTTCCTTGTCTCGATTCTGATTGGTTAATACAGTATTTGTCTATTTACTGACGACTCTGATTACGCGGTTATCTAAATACTGCTACATAACCATGAGTTAATTCGGGGTCTATTCACATGCGCGAAGAACTGAATTGGCGAAAAAACTCGTGAGCGAAGGACCGAAAACAAAATTAGCCGAAAGTCAATTTTTTTTTGAAAAGAAGCAATTGTCATTCAATTAAAATGAATTAAATGAAGCAACAATTTGCTTCTTTCATAACTAAACCCTTGAAATATGAATGAATTTTGTTCCAATTCGGCGGCGGTCAGTGACCATTTGAAAATTTTACATATTTCTGCCGTTTATAAATTCGGCCAATATCAATATTCAATCCCTGGAAATGTTTACTTTTTTTTCAAATTTAAGTTAGGTGAAATCTAATTGGTTGATTTTTATTTTCGCGCATTCGTTCCTTCGTGTATGAGAGATTCCACCGTTCAATTCACCGAACACCGAACACCGAACAGTATATCATGAGTTATTCGTTGCAGTATGAGGCTGGGTTCTACTCTCTTTACGTCTACTTGAGTTCCAACGTAGTCTGGCCAACTGGCTGTTATTTCAAAACCATAGCATAGCTAGCTAAGCGTTGTGTTTCAATCGTATTTTTTTACCTCAGGGAAAAAACATCAATGGTAAAACGTTATCGACATTATATCATCATCAGTAACTAAAAAATAGCAAAATTGTACAACTTAAAAGCACATTTTAAAACTCGCAGAACTGATAGAAGTTCGTATTTTTTGACGTGATAGAGTGGGGATCTGAATTAACCGGACAAAACGCGTTAAACTTGAAATTTAAATCGCGTTTTCCTCAAATTGGGTTGAGTTAAGGTGAAAACCTATGAAGATAAAACTAGCTCAAACTTTTAGCAGTAGTAAACTGGTGTAATTTGTTTTGCGAAATTCGGGCCCAAAATTTTACCACAAAAATGGGTCATTTTGGTTTTTCTTAATTAATCAAAAATTACGCCAAAAATACCCAGTCGATCACAGACAATCATATCGAAGTGAGCCCATTATGTAGCGCAACAAACTTTAAGCAGGGTATGTTCTCCAAAACATGGTTTAAGTTGATTTATTTTTGTTTGATAGACAAAAAAGGTCGTTTTTACTTAATAAAATATCAATTTTTTAAAAACACTTTTTAAACGGTTTGCAAATTTTTTTTGGAGATTTTACCCTTCTAAAAGTTTGTTGGGCTACGTAAGAGGCTCACTTTGATTTAATTATATCTGTGATCGACGGGGAATTTTTGGCGTAATTTTTGATTAATTAAGAAAAGTCAAATTGACCCATTTTTGTGGCAAAGTTTTTGGCTCGAATTTTGCGAAATAAGTTACACCATATTAATTCTGCTAAATTTTTAATCCAGTTTTATCTTCATAAGTTTTCACCTAAAATCAACCCAATTTGAAAAAAAAACGCGTTTTGAATTTCAAGTTTAGCTCGTTTTGTCCGGTTAATTTAAATCAGCACCGTATATGAGCGTAGTGTTATCATTGAGAAGTTCAGTATCGGGAGAAATCTATGAGCTTCCTTGGATGGGAGGTTGATGGATCAAAAGAGGAAACAATTTCTTTCAAAGGATAGATGAACTACGGGGACCGATCGTATAACAGACATTTCTTTAAGCACAAAAAGTTAAAAACGAGTGTTTTGGCAGACAAAAATGAAGTGATAGATGATTGATTGACAGACTCAAAGTTGCGCTCAGTCTGGGGCCAAGCTTTTCCAATTAAGACAAATATCTCGCGATTTGGCATGAAAACTATCAACTTCAATTAACACAAGATTCTAAATTAGCGGCAAAACAAAGGACTGGGGCCAAGCTTCCCCAATTAAGACAATTATCTCGCGATTTGTCAACAAAACTATCAAGTTCAAATAACAGAAGATTCTAAATTAGCGGCAAAACAAAGGTTTACGCGCACAATAACACTGGTGTTGATTGGTGGCGTCCCTCATGCTTGAAGGACCAAATGCTTGAAATTAATTTCCAGCTTACTTTCAACCAATCAGAATTGATTGTTCAAAATCTCAAAGTAAATCGCGAAAATCTCATAGAAAGAAAATAAATCCAGGCCATTAAAGTTAATATTGACAAATAGATAATAAGCAGATAAGTTTTGAAGACTGAAAATTTTTTTTGCTTTTGAACTAATTAATCTTGATGAGTATCTGAATCGTAATGCGTTTGTAACCGGCAATTTGTAATTTTTTTATTTTTATTTTTATCTGATTTAATACATTTTCTGTTAATACTGACTTCGATTTTGTGAGAAAAGTTTTTAGCCAATAGAAACGCTTAGCGATTTTGATTGGTTGAAATTTTTCAACCGTTCGATCCTTGAAAAGCTTGAGAACCCTCCCCGTGTTGAGTTGAAGCGCAGCGGAACAAGCAGTCGCTAATCGCCAATGCCGCGTTTGAAGTTAGCTATCACACTTTATAATTGTTCTGTGTCTGTTAAAAAACCTGTCTGCTAAAAATTCTGTCTGCTAAAAAACCGGTCTGCTAAAATCCCTAGCACCATGACCTACAAGTCCAGGTTGCCAACTGGTTAATTTTACGTACTAGTTACTATTGGTTACATTTTGGTTACACTTTTAAGTTATTATTTTGTAACTTTTTTGTGAGTTTGTCCACTTTGGACGCTTTCTCTCTTTGATCGCTGAAGTTAGTTTGCGCTATCCGAATTCTAACAGGAAAGTGAACAATTTACAAACTGAATTGTTTTATACGCGTAATTGAGGTCTAGGACAACAAGTCGACGTTACTTCAAGCCGAAGGGACTTCAGGCCGAAGGGACTTCAGGCCGAAATTGAAACTTTACAAGCACCTCAAATCGCAATTTTTTCATCAAAAATAAGCTATTTTTCAAATTTTTAGGCATGTTTAGTCCATAATAAGCGTTATTCATGACAATTAATCACTTAGGATTGGCATCCATTAGAAATATCAGCCGGTTTTGAAATGCATAAATTATAAATAAGAAAATTGCCGTCAAACGTTTTTTATTTTTGAACGTTTTTAAACATTACATTTGGAGGATAATTTTATTAAAATGCCTGTAACTACTGAAGAATGATCATGCAAATGGGAAAGTAATTCAACTAATTCAATTATCATGACTTAATGAGAAAATCTTTGGCTTGAAGTCCCTAGCTCTACGTTTTGGCTTAAAGTTCTGTCGGCTTGATTTCCGGCACCCGCAGACAAGTACTGTATTAACCATACAGACAAATACTGTATTAACCAATTAGAATCGAGATGAGAAAACAAATTTTTGAAATAAATTTTTATTAGTTAATCATTTCTTCCTTGTCTCGATTCTGATTGGTTAATACAGTATTTGTCTATTTACTGACGACTCTGAATACGCGCTTATCTAAATACTGCTACATAACCATGAGTTCATTCGGGGTCTATTCACATGCGCGAAGAACTGAATGGGCGAAAAAATTCGTGAGCGAAGGACCGAAAACAAAATTAGCCGAAAGTCAATTTTTTGAAAAGAAGCAATTGCCATTCAATAAAAATGAAATAAATGAAGCAACATTTTGCTTCTTTCATAACTAAACCTTTGAAATATGAATTTTGTTCCAATTCGGTGGCGGTCAGTGACAATTTGAAAATTTTGCCTATTTCTGTCGTTTACATATTCGGCCAATATCAATATTCAGTCCCTGGAAATGTTTACTTTCTTTCCAAATTTTAGTTTACCGAAATCTGATTGGCTGATTTTAATTTTAGCGCTTTCGGTCCGTCGCGTATGAGGGATTCCACCGTTCAATTCACCGAACACCGAACAGTATATCATGAGTTCTCCGTTGCAGTAAGAGGCTGGGTTCTACTCTCTTTATGTCTACTTGAGTTCCAACCTAGTCTGGCCAACTGGCTATTTTTGCAAAACCATAGCATAGCTAGCTAAGCGTTGTGTTTCAATCGTATTTTTCGACGTGATACAGTGCGGATTTGAATTAACCGGACAAAACGCGTCAAACTTGAAATTTAAAACGCGTTTTTCTCAAATTGGGTTGATTTTAGGTGAAAACTTATTAAGATAAAACTAGCCTAAAATTTTAGCAAAATTAATATGGTGTAATTTTTTTTGCGAAATTCGGGCCTAAAACTTTTGCCACTAAAATGGTTCATTTTGGCTTTACTTAGTCAATCAAAATTTACGCCAAAAATACCCAGTCGATCACAGACATAATTATATCAAAGTGAGCCCCTTATGTAGCCAAACAAACTTTAAGCTGGGTATATTCTCCTAAACATGGTATAAATTGATTTGTTTATGTATAAAATATCAACTTTTTATATAAAATTTTATTTAAACGGTTTGCAATTATTTTTGGAGATTATACCCTTCTTAAAGTTTGTTGGGCTACGTAAGAGGCTCACTTTGATATAATTATGTCTTTGATCGACTGGGTATTTTTGGCGTATTTTTTGATTAACTAAGAAAAGCCAAAATGACCCATTTTTGTGGTAAAGTTTTTGGCCAGAATTTTGCGAAACAAATTACACCATACTAATTGTGCTAAGTTTTTAAGCAAGTTTTATCTTCATAATTTTTCACCTAAACTCAACCCAAATTGAGAAAAACGCCTTTTAAATTTCAAGTTTAGCTCGTTTTGTCATCTTAATTTAAATCAGCACTGTATATGAGCGTAGTGTTATCATTGAGATGTTCAGCATCGGGAGAAATCCATGAGCTTCCTTGGTTGGGAGGATGATTGATCAAAAGAGAAAACAATTTCTTTCTAAGGATAGATGACCTACGGGGACCGATCGTTTAACAGACTATTCTTTTAGCATACAAAGTTAAAAACGAGTCTTTTAACAAACAAACGTAATAAAGTGATGGTTGATTGATTGACAGATTCAAAAAGAATCTCCACGCTTCACCAATTAAGACAATTATCTCGCGATTTGTCAACAAAACTATCAACTTCAAATAACACAAGACTCTAAATTAGCGGCAAAACAAAGGTGTAAGCGCACAATAACACTCGTGTTGATTGGCGGCGTCCCTCATGCTTGATGAACCAAACGCTTGAAGTTATTTTAGCTTTTTTTCAACCAATCAGAATTGAGTGTTCAAAATCTCAAAGTATATCGCGAAAATCTCAAAGTAAGAAAATAAATCCAGGCCATTAAAGTTAATATTGACGAATAGATAATAAGCAGATAAGTTTTCAAGACTGAAAAATTCTTATGGTTTCGATCTCAATAATCTTGATGATTATCTGTATAGTAATGCGGTTGTAACCCGCAATTTGTAATAGTTTTGATTATTTTCCACTGATTTAATAAATTTTCTGTTAATACTGACTTCGATTTTCTGAGAAAAGCGTTTAGCCAATAGAAATGCTTAGCGATTTTGATTGGTTGAAGTTTTCAAGCATTCGGTCCTTAAAGCTTGAGAACCCTCCTCCCCGTTTTGAATTGAAGTTGAATCGCAGCGGAACAAGCGGTCGCTAATCGCCAATGCCGCGTTTGAAGTTAGCTATCACACTTTATAATTGTTCTGTGTCTGTTAAAGAACCCTGTCTGCTGAAAAACCGGTCTGCTAAAATCCCTAGCACCATGACCTACAAGTCCAGGTTGCCAGCTGGTTAATTTTAAGGTACTAGTTACTATTGGTTACTTTTTGTTACACTTTTAAGTTATTATTTGTAACTTTTTTTTGTGCATTTGTCCGCTTTGGACGCTTTCTCTCTTTGATCGCTGAAGTTAGTTTGCGCTATCTGAATTCTAATAGGAAGGTGAACATTTTCCAATCTGAATTGTGTTATACGCGTAATTGGGGTCTAGGACAACAAGCCGAAAGGACTTCAGGCCGAAATTGAAACTTTACAAGCACCTCAAATCGCTCTTTTTTCATCAAAAACAAGTTGCTTTTCAAAACTTTAGGCATGTTTAGTCCATAATAAGCGTTATTCATGACAATGCATTACTTAGGATTGGCATCCGTTAACAATATCAGCCGGTTTTGGAATGCATAAATTATAAACAAGAAAATTGCCGTCAAACGTTTTTTATTTTTGAACTTTCCTAAATATCACATTTGGAGGATAATGTTATGAAAATGCCTGTAACTACTAAAGAAAGATCATGAAAATGGGAAATTCCTTAGTTTTCAAATAATTCAATTATCATGACTTAATGAGAAAATCTTTGGCTTGAAGTCCCTAACTTTACGTTTCGGCTTGAAGTCCCGTCGGCTTGATTGCAACACGTATCACTCGGATTGCCTTATCTGCTATCTGAAGACATTTGATAACTGGTTTTATAATCAAATTAAGTTTCAAACGCATTTAGGGCTCAGTCAACTTAGATGCTCGGGACAGCAATCGGGTGCTAGTCTTTTTTCCCGTAAACAACTTCGTCTACAGGACACATCTGGACTCGCGGTACCTTGGTTCATGATGAATTCAAATTTCGTAGTGTCTCCTGTACACTTATCCTGGAGGTAACGAATAGGACGGCAAAGGTTTTGGGCTCAAATCTGACTAGGACCCGTTTTTTTTTCAAACGGTTAACTATTCCGGTTCAAAAAAATTTCGGCCTTTTTTTGTCTGCTCATATTTTGTCGGCTTAGTTGCCGCATCTAAGAATCGTTTTTTTTTTCTGTAAACAGTTTTCACTTATGTTGCGTTAAGTGTTTTAGCATTTTAAATGTCCGGCCGAATCGTATTTTATTTTTGCTCATTGGTTGTAATTTTACTAGCTCGATATGGGAAAATTTCATTTTTTTTTTCAAATTTTATCTTTTGTCGGCTAATTAAATTTTGGTTAATTTTATATTGACCTTGTGGGTTTCTTTTGCGTCGTTTGAAAATCGAGAACATTTTGAGTGCGTTGTTGTGCTCTGAGGGGGGAAAGGGACATGAAATTATCAGTTTAAAATTGTTTTGATTTTTTTGATCTGAAATGTTTCTGCTCAGGTATTTTCGGTTTTTTTATTGCTTGTTAGTTATAAATTCAATTTCAGTCAATCATCTGGCTTAGAAGGGACACAAATGCATGAGACCACCTTTTTTTACCAACATTTTTTTTTTGACAAGAACAGTTTTCCTAATTTTTTATTTTTGAACTTTCCTAAATATCACATTTGGAGGATAATGTTATGAAAATGCCTGTAACTACTAAAGAAAGATCATGAAAATGGGAAATTCCTTAGTTTTCAAATAATTCAATTATCATGACTTAATGAGAAAATCTTTGGCTTGAAGTCCCTAACTTTACGTTTCGGCTTGAAGTCCCGTCGGCTTGATGTCCGGCACCCGCGTAATTCTAATATTGTTCCATTGTGCCTGTTGGATCTAATTAACAATTTCTCCCCCCCCCCTATTGTATCTACTTAACAATCTCCACCCTATTGTATCTACTACAGAATCTCCCTCTTTCTTGAAAGGGGGGATTGTTGAGTAGATCCTGCCTGCTTACCGAAATAACTTTGCGGGAAACACTAAAGACCTGAACATATCAATCAAACCCATTTGGCCGAATGTAAATGAAAAACAAGGATAGCCTGTTATTGTGCAAGTAGCACAGTTTGTTGTCCTGAAAATACAGAAATTTTTTTTTGTCAAATACCTCAAAACTGTGTTCAGAGGCGCGTGTGGGGATGTGTTTCTTGTGTTCCTCGAGGCAGATTTCTCCCGTCAATTCGCCATGAAAATAGTGGACAAGAAGTCCTTCACTAGTACAATCATAGCACCCTCAGCAACTACAAGTGGGGTGCTGCGCAGCTCTGCCAATGACGTCTTGAGCGAGGTCAACATTCTCAAGCAGTTGCAGCATGTAAGTCCATCAAAGCTATGTTTGATCACTCTCTTTAATATGTCGACACTGAGTCCGTATAAGTTGAAAACATCTTCGCATTTTGAAACTGATAGAATTTCACACGCAAGCGACAGAATTCAACTTCTGGCTAAAGTCACTTCAGTTTCACAAACTAATAGTATCACAATTTTCAACGGCGCTTGTAGATTCTGCAGCTGCTCGAAAAGGCTTCTGCTCGGTTTGTCTTGATTGTTAAGAGTCGATAAGGTAGTGAAGTCTCTTATATCAAAATCCTACATCAAAAATCTTATATAAAAATGAATCCATATCTAAACAGCCTCAGCAACTGGCTTAAGATCAGAAATCTGTCTCTATGAAAAGACAAAATCAACAACATCTATCTTTTTAACTCGGTTATGGATTTTTGCCTTGAACAAAATATAATGGTCGATGGCTCCAAACCACCCACAACACGCAACCCAAAAATTCACTTTTGACAATCAACTGAACTATCATTGATCATTAAATAAGCGAAGCTTTTTTTCCTTTTTCGAACCTAAGTCGCAAATATTGTTGCGGCGCAAATTTTGTTTCGACCAAATGTGTTAATTTTGAAAGTGTTCATTTTGATCAATAACCAGCTATTAAGTACAGCCAATGCTAAGGATATTAACAAAAACTATTAAATTACAAATAGCACTCAAGCTTCAAGGTATCATGGATCTGTAACGTAGAGGTAAGGAAGGAGACCAGCAACGAAAAAGGGGGTTCGAACCGGGGAAGCGTCGGATGTTTTAATAAACTTTTTCGTGTACTAGTTAAAATGCGTCCGCTATATAAATTGAGGCATGTTACTTGGTAAATTTCTTTTTTATTCAAATTTACCGGTGTTGCTAATGCGTCATAATTGGCTTGCATCACTTAGCAATTACGCAGACTCATAATTGACGTGCGTCTTTCAAGAACTTTTGTAGACTCAAAGTCTTACTCATTCAGTTTTTCCCAGTAGCGTTATCGGTCATATTTTTGCTTGTGTATGCGAAATGCAGCTTCGCTTTTGTGTAAACATTACAAAACAAAAAGACCTACAAGTCTTGAACTATGCTGCTCCCATTTGGACCCCCACCCTAAGTTACACCAACTGGAAGCACCGTCAAATGACGAGGAGCAATGTCCTTGGAGCAACAGAAAGATGCTTACGAATGAGTGGCATCACACATTTACACGACGAAACAAAAATATTCCGGTCCGAAAAGTCAATGAAATGCTCTCAAAGCAATTTTTGGTAGGCTGCTACCAAAAGCACAGAGCTGACTATCAAGAACATCAGATCCACACTCGAACATAAGTTCAAACCCGACATTGAACACTTGCTTATCGAAAAACAGGAAGGCATCTCTCAGCATGATTGTGTCAGAGGAGTCTCCATACATCAGAAGTACAGAAGTTTCTGAACTAAGAATCTGAGCTACTAGGCAAAATACTACCACTATTATCAGCAAACGAAACTACAATCGAACGGAAAAAGCAGATGTACAGTCTCACATCTTAGGGTACTCGACGCATTTAAATAGTTAACAACCTAGACTAAACAACAATGTACCCGACATCTGCTCAACTTGTTTGATAGGACCACGCACCACCGAACATCTCTTAGATGGCCGGTTGCACCCCACCATCCTTACCATTGAGAGGTTATGGGAGATTTCCGAAAAAGCTGCCAAGCATCGGCAGAATTACACAACCTGAGATAACGGAAGTTTTTTCTCGGCTCTCCTCACTAATTTAAAGCTGCTCGCTTTTACCGCTAGAGACCTTGTGGGAGCTGCAGTGAAAGATTGACATGACGAATACTGATTAAAAACGAAAATTCCCTGACATTTTCTCTATCTCTCAAACCTTGGCGATCTCCCAATTCAATCGGAAGCTCGAAGCAGAGATCGATGTAGCTACAACAACAAGATTTTTATATAGGTCGCGATGATTTTTTCCACCCATTTGGTCCAGTGTTAATTCTTTTTTATTGAAATTCAAAATTTTTTAAGGCCATATTTAAAAAAAAATTAAAACGTTCAAAGAACAAGTCTTTTTTTGTTTCCTTGTGTTCATTGATTCTTTTCCTACTGTATGTTGGCTATGCTATGTTCAATTGAAAGTGCCGAAGTTAGGAAAACGCAATCAAATTTAGCTATCTATGCTATAAACTTAACCAAAAATCAGCAACAGACTCATCACTTTAGTTTTTTTCATAGGGTCTGTGTTTAGCCAGCTCTTGAGTAAAACGCTTAGGACGTTAATGGGCAAGATTTTGCTGGAAGTTTCGAATATGTCTGGAATTTAAAAAATAACATCTTGTTTTATGGTACGATGCAACTGTTAATGGCGAAGCACCAAAAAGAAAATTTCAACCAATCATAATCCTCTGAAATCGATACGAGGTCCTCGTTCGTGAAGGGTTTGTGCCAAAATTTGAAAGCAACATAACAGAATGTGAAATAATACTTTCTCTGGATCTGGATGTGAGTTCGCGTCGGCGCATCGCGCCAATAACCACCGTTCTTATCTCGGGATTCTCAAGCTTGCAACACGTATCACTCGGATTGCCTTATCTGCTATCTGAAGACATTTGATAACTGGTTTTATAATCAAATTAAGTTTCAAACGCATTTAGGGCTCAGTCAACTTAGATGCTCGGGACAGCAATCGGGTGCTAGTCTTTTTTTCCCGTAAACAACTTCGTCTACAGGACACATCTGGACTCGCGGTACCTTGGTTCATGATGAATTCAAATTTCGTAGTGTCTCCTGTACACTTATCCTGGAGGTAACGAATAGGACGGCAAAGGTTTTGGGCTCAAATCTGACTAGGACCCGTTTTTTTTTCAAACGGTTAACTATTCCGGTTCAAAAAAATTTCGGCCTTTTTTTGTCTGCTCATATTTTGTCGGCTTAGTTGCCGCATCTAAGAATCGTTTTTTTTTTCTGTAAACAGTTTTCACTTATGTTGCGTTAAGTGTTTTAGCATTTTAAATGTCCGGCCGAATCGTATTTTATTTTTGCTCATTGGTTGTAATTTTACTAGCTCGATATGGGAAAATTTCTTTTTTTTTTTCAAATTTTATCTTTTGTCGGCTAATTAAATTTTGGTTAATTTTATATTGACCTTGTGGGTTTCTTTTGCGTCGTTTGAAAATCGAGAAAATTTTGTGTGCGTTGTTGTGCTCTGAGGGGGGAAAGGGACATGAAATTATCAGTTTAAAATTGTTTTGATTTTTTTGATCTGAAATGTTTCTGCTCAGGTATTTTCGGTTTTTTTATTGCTTGTTAGTTATAAATTCAATTTCAGTCAATCATCTGGCTTAGAAGGGACACAAATGCATGAGACCACCTTTTTTACCAACATTTTTTTTTTGACAAGAACAGTTTTTCTAATTTTTTGTTCAAATTTTTCCGTGATTTAAATCAAATTTGTATCGCAAGTGGTGCGAAACTCATCTTCGCCTCTATGTTACGCTTGCTATTAGTAAGCGTTATCAAGTCGGAATATAGAATTTATTGGGTTAACAATTAGTTTAACGAAATCACTTGAATAATTCGATAGTTTGATTTTTCAGCTTCTCCGGTAAGCTTGGTCTTGGCACGGCTATGGTCCTAGGTTGGAATCGGTTTAACACCTTTGTCTTAAAAAAACAGCTGAGAAAATTGAATTTTCAAATAAAAGTTTTGTAATAGAAAGAGTTTTGATTCATTTCTGTTATTTGTAAATTACCAATTATGACGTGGCATAATTTCTTATTTTTGGCTTGTTGTGTTGCAGGATGAGTTTTCCTCAAATTGAACTGTCTTAAAAAAACAGCTGAGAAAATTGAATTTTCAAATAAAAGTTTTGTAATAGAAAGAGTTTTGATTCATTTCTGTTATTTGTAAATTACCAATTATGACGTGGCATAATTTCTTATTTTTGGCTTGTTGTGTTGCAGGATGAGTTTTCCTCAAATTGAACAGAGTTGAGACAAAAGTTGCTTGCGTTGTTACATTTGTTTGGTATCACAAGTGGTGCGAAGCTGTGCGTCGCCTCTCTGTTAAGTTTTCAATTGAGTCAAACCATAAACGTTTTTTTTTTACTGAACGAAAATTTAGTTGTCAAGTTCAACTGGCTTTCAAAAGACTTAGATTGGTACTGATTCCTAGAATAAGTTGCAAAAATACTCAAAGTGACTTAAGACAAGTGATTTCAAAGCAATTTGTTTGTTGATGTAGGCAGCTTTCTCATTTTGAGTTGCTGACGGAAATGGGCCTGCAATCGTCGTTCGGAAAACTTTTTTTAATCTATTTTGAAAAATTAAACTAATTATTCTTGATCACCTCTAGATGTTTTTCTTGATGTGCCCGTGAAACTCTTATTCTGCTAGTTTTAGATGAAGATTTCGAATCGTATCCATTGAGCTGCTAAAAATTCTAAAAGCTGTCTGGACTGGACTGACTATTTTTCTTTTTGAAGGCATTTATCATGACGGAATTGTCATCATCCTGGTTCACACACTCTCCGATGTCTTGCGAAATTGGAGTATGATAAGTTGCCGCAGCATACGTCACATGTTCTTCACCTGTTCGAGCCCCTCGTGATTGGCGCGACAGTGGTGATAGCTAGTGCTGCTTTTCCTTTGCAAACCCCTTTGTGTCTAGTAGCTAAGTAACCCCTAGATTGAGAAAGTTTACAGAATGGTCACGATTCTGGGGTGCTCACCCGCACTGTTTTGTGAGGTTCGCACTGTTTTGCGTGAGGCGAATGTTGCGCGGCTTTTCTCAGACTCTCTTCTTCCTTGTTATTTCGATGCTTTTTAGTGATATGGATTTTCGGACCAGTGATAGTATTGCATATTCTTTCACAGATAGAACATCTAGCGTCGGTTATTTTGGGAGCTCTTTGTTTTCTTGTGATATCATCTCTCTTCTCAGCTTTTTCTTTTTCCCATTCTTGATGTGGCCAATACTCGTGCTCATTCTTCTCGGTTCAGCGCTAACCCTTCAATGATGTCCGGGTCCTTGCCACTGTCCAGCAGGTTGGTTTCCAGAGTGATTTTGTTTTGTCTTCTCCGGTTGTGCCATTTTTGAAGTGCTTCGGTGGCCATCCTAAGACGACTTGTTTAGTCATCTTTAAAAAGTCCATTCGGAGAAAATGACTAAATCCGTATGAGGCTTTTTTTCTTTCTTCCTTTTCACTGTAAGCTTTCCACTTCAAGCTTATTCTCATCAAACACATGGTTTGTTTTTGCATCTCTAATAAGGGGGTTGTTTTTTGTGCTCCAGATGTAGTCATATTTTTGAGCAGTTTCCTTCTGTTTCTCATCTTAGTTTCTAGCCTTTTCCATGGTCAATGGCACAGTCGAAGAAAGTTGTGGTTTCCGCTGATGCCTCTATAATCTTTGCTTGTGTTGGTTTCGTTAGCTTCGAGAGATTTAGCTTTTTTGTGTAATAGAGACGGCCTGTTGCATGCTGACTCGTCGTTTTTGTATCGACATTGCGATCGCAATAGGAGCCTATAATTCTAATGTCGTTCTGCTCTCCAAAGAAAAGGTGTTCTTCCCTATCTGGGTGACAATTTTCTTCGAACTTCGCTAGACTGTCGGTGAAAATGGCTCTCCTGTTTCCTAGTTCTTGCTCTTTTCCGTTTGTTGTCATCAACAAAAAAGATATCTGTGCTCGTTTTTTTTATTGCGATGCTCCAACTGGCTCTCTTCAGGTCTTGTGGGGAAAAGAACAGCCTGGACTCCATAGCCATTTCATTCCCGAGAGAAAGTTGTTTCGATGCATTCGTCTCTCTGTACCTGTTCTCATCGCGGTACTATGGTAAATATTAAATAGTACGGGAGATGTGCTACAAACTTCTCTTTCATCCGTTTTTTGTAGCGCGTGGCTCGTCCGATGAAAGCGATCGATGTGTTCCCGAGCGAGAGCTCTCGGGGATCCCATTGCTTTTTTTGCTCTCCGACAATGGATTCGGCAGTTTGTTTCTGCAGACAAGTCTGCAGTTTACGCTTGCCAATGTCCCGAATCCATAGGCAAACATCCATAAATGTTGTCTGATATAATATCATCACGTCATCAGCTGCTACATAACTAATGAATCTCTAGTTCTTTCCTAGCTATAGTCAAATTGTCATTTTAAGTGGTAATTAATTATCATCAGCATATTGGTAAGTTTTGTACGTAGCGCTACATAAACTTAACATACTAGGAAGATCAAACCTAACTGAATCAAACCTAACTGAATCAAACCTACCTTTACTATTAAAACACATTCATAGGATGATTATACATTTCAAAAGAATCGTGAAATTAACGAACGGTACAAAAAGTTTGTAATTAGTTAGAATTTATTCCGTTTAAGTTCAACTTTATTTTAAATTTTTAGTTAAGTTTTAATTTTTAAATAATCAATTTTCCTTTAGCGCTTTTTTCTACATTCTCTTCTTCTGCCTACTTACTTTTTTCCCTAATTATTTTTTATTATAACTATGTTGGATTTAACCCAGTAAGGCCCTGAGCCCTTCTTCCCCTTTTTGGTTTTCCCGAATGGCGCTAGGAATTGAATCCACGATCACTAGGTCTCAATCGCATATTTTACTTCTGAGCCACGGGTTGTTTTGTGAATATATATTTAATTAGTTATGAATTATTTAAACTGTATGAATTTTAACTCAAATGTTATAAAGTGTAGTTTATTCAAAGATAAACACGATGAATCTGGTGGTGGCAATAAGCCAGTTGCTTTGATTGTATAACAGCTTTATAACTCTTGAAAGCATGGAGCATTTTTCCAGCTTTGTATTTGAAGGGGGTTAGAAACGCAGCTCTTCAAATGATCTCCGAGTATGTACAGAGTGGTTTTCAAAACTGAAAAGGTAAATACAAGGCAATTTTCCGAATAAAATTTTGTTATCGACATCAATGCAGTTTTTAGTAGTTCGTAAACATGAAGCTCATAGATTGACAGAATTTTTGTGTTTTTCAAAAAGATCTTGAGAGTTGTCGCGGCGTTTCCGAAAACAAACGAACTTGATACTTTTTGATACTTTTTAGAAAACAAACGAACTTGATACTTTTTTTGAAAAATAGTTTTGAGAAACGGGTAACTACAACAGCCGGCCCTTTTTCCTTCCCCCCACCTGCAATTTTTTTTTACTAGTGAAGTTAGTGTTCACGTTGTCCGATCATTATGAAAATTGACATGCGGACTAATTGGGACATTTGGTCTTCATGTTTATCCTTGTAAAACCACTCGTTAAATTGATGGTCATGGGAGGGGGGTGGAGGAAAAAGAGCCCAACAGCCTTATACAAGAACACCATATTGAATCAATGGCGTAATATTGGATTTATAATAACAGATGAGCTGATTTTTGGTAACAAAATGGCGTAGTCTACAAACCATTCCACTTTGAGTTGCTAGTTTTTTCGAAGCATGTTGAATTTGTGGTTGAAATGATAATTGGGCATGTAAAAGAAACTTTTTTCTTGCTTTTGCTAAATAGTATTTTTACTTCATCTTATTCCTTAGAAAAATCTGTCAGTTGTCTGTATTGATAATTGTGTAGAAACAAATGAAGTCTTTTACTACTGCTACTACTACTCATCCCTGAATAATTGCAAAACAACTGATAATTAAATCGTGTGTTGACAGTTTTCATATCTTCGCATTCTCGTTCATTGAAAAACTTATATTCGCATCACTCAATAAAAAAGATGTTCTAAAAAAGCCAAACAAATTTTGACATGAAGTTTTTATTATGCCAATCAGCAACGCAAATCAGCTGTTTGGGTTGCTCAGCCAAAAAGTCAGTGGTTCATGGGCCACCATGATCTGTAACCGTTGCGTGCGTGAGATGCATTAATTATCCGGCCGAAATGCATCAAAAGTTTTAAGTTTGAGGGGGGAGGGGGTTATATGGGATATTTAGTTCTCATTGAATTTAAATGATGTCATTCATGAGTTTTGCCGTTTTGATAATTTTGCGACTGAATGTGACTTCGATTTGAGAAATTACTCATTTTTGACTTTTTGTTCCGTCCCGCATTTGTTGGAAATCTGATTTCCGAGACTAAGCTGAGCTTAAAAAGCCTCGTGAACAAAGTCTTACTTGTTGGAAAACACATTTTGGATTGCGTGTTGTTGCTTTTCTACTGATATGATCCTAACTTATTTAAAACATCGCCCGTTTTGTCCGTAAAACTGGTGGTTTGGCTGTGGATTACATGATTTCGTTTTATTACTTTTCCCCTGATATGATCCTAACATATTTTATACATCACGCATTTTGTCGCCAAACTGGTAGTTAGGCTTTCGATTATATGTAGTATCGTTATCGAAGTATCGGAGAGCTCTGTGGAATCAATGAAAATGACTGGGCTTCTGGATGTGTTTTACGGACATCTTCCAGCTAACGGTATTGTTACCATGATAGGCTCATTAATTACAGTAATGATTGTCGCTAACTTGTCCAAAAGGCTCTTCGGCGCCATTAGAGCAGGGAAGCCTATTTTGCGCGTTCGTACAAAGACAGAACAATGGACCCGCATGGTAGGGGAAAGGCTACAGTTTCTATGGTCTCCTGTTACATCGGAGACGCCCGTGGGTTTGAGGGATACCCAGTCAGAGATCAGAATGGCTCATGCGGATTACAGTGTCCATAACCAAAGTGGATCTGAAGAAGTTGCGCCGCTGTCAATGGCAATGGAGCCAAGACTCTACCCTAACCTCCCTTGGCAACTAGAGATGCGGCTCAGGGAGATTGCTGAGTCACGGCGCCAAATGGATCGGCTGAAACGCAGAGCGAGGGGAGAGCCGACGTCATCAGATGTTTCTGACGAGTCGACCACGCCGCAGTTGATTGACAGAGGCTATGCGGAAGAACGTGAAAGACGACGCCAGTTGGTTCAACAAAGCGTAGAGCTCGGCGGCGACGGTGACAGCTCCATAACACCTCAGCCGTCGATCAATTCAACTGCTCTGTTAGCTTATAGTCGTGATAATAGAGCTAATCAAACGGACACCTATGCATCTGAGGAGGAGGAAGAGATGGAGATGGAGATACATTCTACAAACGAAAGGTTGATGACGCCGCCAATTCCTCATCAGAATTACCGGATGATGCAATGTGGCCTGCAACAGAATCAACAGCAGCAGCTATTACAGCCCGGCAATGTGGGTTTCAGTTTTGGAGGTAATAATAAGAAAAAGGTTTAGAGGTAATAACTTAGATAAAATATATAATAACGGGATTTTACCTGTTTTAGCAGCCTCAGACTCCAGGGGTGGCCTTCCGCGTAGTTTTTCCCAAGTCGGGCATTTGATTGATAATCGCAACCATATGCCCTCTGTTCCTGACATGCCAAATGCGACCTACGAAGACGGCCGCCTACTTCAGAACTCGCAGAATGAAACGGCACATCAAATGCACATGCTACAACAAGAACAACATATGGCACAACTTCAGTACCACAACGAGCAAGGTTACCACAATGATAGAGCCGAGGAAAACAATTATTATGAGGATACGCGCAACCCCATCCAGCAGTACTCGGAGGAGCTGCACGAGCCTCAAATTTATCAAACAGAAGAGCATCAGCATAATTCAACTTATGATTTGGATCAAAATCAGATGCTCGAGGAAAACAGGGGCATTAACGGACTTGCAGGAGACGTTGAAAACAGTCAAGTCTTGGCAGGTCGGCTCTCTTTCCTCCCTGAACGCATTAAGAGTCGATGAAAACTCTTCCCCCCTTTTGATTTTTTTGAAATTCAGTTGGTGAAAGTCTCTGAAAATGACTTTTTATAAGATAAACTGCTTCAAAACGTGTCAGAGTGCAGAAGTGAACAAACTTTTGCAACATTTACATGCAAATTGCCGTGTGAACAATTTTATATCAGTTTTTGACTCTTTTCCAGTCCCCCCTTTCAAAATACCGAGTTTTATGTTTGTTCTACGTGTTATTACGGCTAAATGCGTGATGTTTCGCTGTAACGTATGAAAAACAAATCTGTTCAGAATTGTCCATTTGGTCACCACGCCAAATTTCATTGCATGATGACAACGGTAAAAAGACTTTTCAAAACTGAATTTGAAAGGGGGAACTGGAAAAGAGCCCAGTTTTTTTGTAATTTTATCAATTGTCATATAACAGTCCTAAAGCATATAACAGTCTTAAAGCTCTGAGAAATCCTAGAACAAGTCATGATTGGCACTTTTTAAAGCTCTTTTCCAAGAAAGTTCGTTTTCTACAAAGACTGTTTTTTTTCGAAATTCGAAAGTTTTCTTCTTTAATTGCGTTTATTGACTCTTTTCCAACTGTCTGTTGGCTATGTTAGAATCTGCGAGTTTTCACTTGTAGAATTTTGCCTATCATCTCATCTTAATGAAATTATGAAAATTGACATACATTCTCATTAGATTACTCCAAATATGTTTGGGCTTCATAATATAGAAGCGGACCGCAAACTCTTAAACATGTTTGCATTGTTTCCAGGAGCATCGCATTTTATAATCTCATATAATGGTATCTCTTTTTTCCAAGCGACGTTGCAAATAAAAGTGCTCATTAAGTTGGTCGACTTTTTGCAGCATTATGTTTGGCTTTTTTTGCTGCATAGCATTATATCTTTGTATCATCTGGTGTATTGGCGACTTGTTCCTGTTTGATAAAACAGGTATTATGAAAATGTATGGATTTGGTTTTTAAGAGTCGATGAACGTAGTGAAGACGCTTATATAGGTTGCGGTGATTTTTTGTTTTTTTTTTGTTCAGGAAAATCCTTAAAATGCTGTAATAACTAACGATGTGCGTTCATTCATATTCATGCATTAATGAATGCACTTTGGTATATGTAAACTTTGAGCACAATTTAATTTCATCTAAAAGTTGGCTCTCTCCAAATACGAAAGTGGAAAAAACGTGAAAGGCTTCTAGTTTTGAAATTGATTTTTAATCTAGCAGGCGGCGTAGTGTATTAGTACGAGCCTTCATTTTTTCTGAGCTAACTCGCAAAAAAGTGTCCATTTAAAGTGTTCACTTGTCAAGATCTGTAGCATTGGAAATTTCATAGCATCTGTTATCTGCTTCATTTGTGGCTAGTGTTTGCTATTAAGTAAGCGTCCGTGGCTCAGTGGTTAGTGCGTGAGACTAATAATTTCTAGGTCGCGATCGGTCGGAGATCGAATCCTAGATTTAGACGATTTTGTACTAACTCGAGGCTTATTTCTTTTGGTCGTGTTCTCTCTAGTTTTAGCTTCGCTTCTGTGTAATTTTTTAGATTTTCGAGCTGATTAAAAGTTTTGCCTATTGATCCATATTTTTGGCTCTTTTTCCTTTTCCCCCCACCTGCAATTTTTTACATGTAAATTTGTTGTCCACATTGTCCGATTGTTATGAAAATTTACATACAGACTAATAAGGCCACGACAAACATATTTGGTTTTCATACTCAACCTCGTAAAACCACTCGTAACACTAATATATTGAAGCTCGTGCGAGGTGGGGGGGGGGGGGGGGAGGAAAAAGAGCCAGATTTTTTTCTAATTGGATTAGTTCAATCGATCATTAATTGTTTTTGAAGTTCTACGAGCTTCAAAGCCCCGATTTTTTTTTTTGTAATTCTAAAATTGAATTTTAAAAAACAAGCACTTTTTTCTGTTTTTGTGCGTTCATGGACTTTTTTTTCAACTATCTGTTGTCTATGTTTTTTTTTTGAGACGGTTTCGAATTTCTTTGAGAACTACTACAGCGTTTTTCAACAAATGGCTTGAAACGAAATATCGGCTAATGACCAGTGTGCCTGCATATTCCGCAAGTCTCTTTGCCTCTTTTCTACCCCCCCCCCCCCACATTTATACTTCGTTTTTGAAAAACTACGTTATTGCCTATTGAATATTTTTTGCTGTATTTTTAGCATTATTGGATTTAGAAAAAGTCAATAATTTGGAATTTTGTTGAGTTTCCTCAAAAATGACTCGGTCAAATCTAAGATTGAGGTTTCAATCGAAAAAGACATGCACTGGAAAATTTCTCTGTATAATTTTTTGTAGAACAACAAAGTTGGCTTCAGTAGAAATTTTTTCTCTCGAAAAATTTGGAGCGAGACCTGAGATTAAGGATGCTGCATAAACGAGTTTTTCCGATTTTTGTTTTTATTCTGAAAGAAGAAATTGTTCAAATGGAGATGTTTTAATATCCCGTCAAAAAGCGTGTTCTTCATAGATTTGATGAGAATCAGGGAATTGTTAAATGTCCAATTTTTGACATTTTGAAATTTACGTCAGTAACTTAGTTTTTGATTTTATCAAACAGCTTTAGCGGGGCCCCTAGTGTTAATCAGTTTTACCTTTTCTATATTTTTTCACTTTTGACCCTTTTAGCGCTATCTGTTATCTATGCTTGTGTTTGCGAAGTGCAGAATCTCCTCTGTATACCTTTGTAACTTAACTCGTTGTGCCATACATTTTTGCTTATGGGTAGTTGAGAAAAAAGAGCCCTCAACCATGCAGGTCACTCGATGATTCAAAGAAAGTCACAACCTCGCATTCAAGACCGGATATCAAGATTGGATGCAAATTCACATGCCTCAATCGGGGAGCCGACGCGAAGACTGGAGTTTATTGAGGAACAACCGTTGAGCAACAGTACGAGAAGAGGGCATGCTACAGGAAACGCCAGACGAGGTGCAAGTGAAAACCAGTTCAGCGCCAGAAGAACGAGCATTAGAACCCGAAGATCTCCTTTGGACTATAATACTTTCGTTTATTACTAGATAAATTAGCGAAATGATCAAATTGATATTTACAAAGTGGTTTTGATTGATGAGAGGCACAGTCTTGGCCGTGAAAACTTAGTTTTGATTGGTGAGAGGCTCAGCTAAAATTACAGTGTTTTTCATGCCTTTTATAGAGGAAGCAATTAAGACGAAATCTAACAATGTCGGGCTATTTTCAATCGACTGTTCTATTTTCTAAATTGAAATTTTTTAAATCGTAACTGCAAGATATTTTAAGATTTGCCGTCTGCTTCCTTTTGTTCTTATTTGTAAGATTCGATGAGCTTGTTCACTCTTATATACGTCGTGATGATTTTTTTTCGTTTTTCAGGAAAAGTTTTTTATTTGTTCAGGCTCAAATTTACTTTTTCTTGGTTTGATTTTTAATTTCTTTTTAAGTGGAGTTCATTGTTAAAAGGAAGGCAAACTCCACTATCGAACTGGTTTATCAGATTTCCCAGCGAAATAAAAATTTTGCCTATTGTTCCAGGTTTCTCAAATTGTCCATAATGCCAAAAATGCCAAAAGTTAACTGTTCTAGAAAATCGAACAGCTGTAAGGCCATCCGTTTTTCTTCGAAATTCGAAAGTTGTTTTTTTTTTCAAAAAAACATAAGATTTTTTGTTTACTTGCGTTCATTGACTGTTTTCCGCATGTCTGTTGACTGTTTTTCAATGTTGGGTTGGTGTTATTTTTGCTGGTTGTATCAATGCACTTTTTATGGAGGCATGTTATGAGCTGCAGATGATTGGTAACTTTTTTGGTGTCTACAAATGGGGGCACATTGGCCTTTTTTCAGTTTTCCAACTCCTGAAATTGCAAAATGATGCAAAAGTTGTAGGAATTTTTCTAACGTTTCCCGGCTTGTTTCATGGTATTTTGTTGGCACTTTTGCTGCATATCATTTTAGTATTGGCAATTTTTAGCGGGTGTTGCATTCGCTTTATAGTGACTAGCGTTTGAAAGAAGAAAGTATAGCGCAGTTGGCAGGAAATCAGAGTCAAGAGAGAGTTCGATTGCGTAGAGGGCTTTTTTGTTTCGACCATTTGAAAAATGGGGAGGAAATTTGCATTTAAGTGTTTTAGTTTTTTCTTTTTGTTTTCAACGCAAAATCAGGTACCACAAATATTTATGGGAATGGATGGAGTGATATATCATGTTAAAGCCCTTTCAGTCGAGATTTGAAGTTTCCAAAAACCTGTCCCAGTATCGAGAAAAACAGGTTTAAATTGGAGCGAGCTGTGGAAGCGAGCAGGCCTACAATAGCATATTTTTGCTTAACTTAGGCCGTGAAAACCTATTTTTACTAAAATAAAGTTGTTTTGTACTTTTTAGCGCCATTTGAGGAGTAGAAAAAATTCAAAACTTCAAAAAAAATTCTGCTAAAATTGAAACTTTTTTTTGAAGTTCTGATAATTTTTTGTTCTCTTGGTCAATTTTTTACAAAAGTGTTGTCAAATTTGCTTATTTACTAAAAATGTCAAATATTCCTGAGCTATTCCACGGCTGCTTCAGGTCCTTTTATTACACCACGCAAAAAAAAACGAAACTGATTTTTAAAAAAATTGCAGTTCCTTCGACTATGGTAGGAATATTCTGTACTACCGGCTAGCCTTGTTTTTAGTTTCAAATAGTATATTTAATGTTTTCTTGGCGTAGTGAAGTGCAGCTTTGCCTCTGTGTGTATGAAAATGGTTTGAACCTCTCAAGAAACAGTTAATTAAAGTCTATTTTCAATATGCTTCTTATTGAGAAACGTTAAGATATAGAAAATAAAAAACAGAAAAATATAATGTTTTTAACCGAACAAAAATCTCTTAAGAAAATTGATTTAGCTGTCTTGACTGAGTTTTGCGTGTGCGTTCAATTATTAATACCCTTAGCAAAGGGTTTGCAATCAAGTATCGGACTCTGTAACCGTAAAGACATTTTTTCACAGAACTTTAAATTAGCACATCAAATTTCATTTAATAACTTGGCTCGCGTGGCGTAATAGTGAGGCTCATGCTTGGGGCGACCGAATATTGGGATTTGGTTTTGGCCAGGAGCTGTACTTTCAGCGATTGAATTTTTCTTTCGAAAGTATTTTTGTCGGACTATCATTTTCCGGTTACTCTCCACAAATTGCACAGAAAAAATAGAATGGGTTTTCTTTTGCTCTGTGCAATTTTACTATAAGTCAAAATCATTTTGTTTTGATTCTAAAATTTGTCATTTCACCAAACCAAATCCACTTTTTTATATAACTTCAGTTCAATTCTTTTTTTCTCAAAAGCTACTACGTTCTATAAGGTTCCAGCTTATCTTATCTTGGCTTAGTTGCCTCATATTGCATCGTTTGAAGTGTGAAAGTAGGCTTTTGTGTGTGTAGGGAGAGCTACAAAATTCAAGTTTCAATAAGTTAGTCTCTAAATATTTTACGACAACAAAATTGTGTTCGGCTCAACGAGCTTTGCCTACTGAAAATGTTTGTCGGCTTTTCTACTTTTTTTTCTTTTGTATGAATGCTAATTTAATGCTGTCAATATAAATTTCTGGCATGTTTGCTAAAATGAGCGTCATCAGAGGCTTTCGTCTATTTTTCTCTCAGCTTGCTCTCTATGCCCTGGTTTTGATCTATCGCGAGTGCGTCCCTCTGCTTCCTCTCAGTATAAAAATATTATTTTTTGGATCTTGTTAACTATCCCCCCTATTTCGATTTTCAGAAATTCAATTTTGGCGGCCACATTTTCAATAGCTTAACACAATTTTCAGAAAATATATACATATTTAAAATTTTTTACGTGGGTATTATATAAATAGTGAATAATACAAATACCAAAGCGCAAATGAAAACCCACTTAATTTTTGGCATTTTAAAATGCATATTTTATACAGAATTGGTTTTCAAAAATAATACATGCATAGGGGAAGTAGTTAACAAGATCCAAAAGGGGGAAAATACTTAACAAGGCCCAAAAGGGGGAAAATAGTTAACAAGATCCATTTTTTTATCATAATTACTTTAGTTATTATTTTTTAGCTTAGATTACTGCTGTTTTTTTTGCTCAATTTTCCACAAGCTCATGATTACATTCGTGAGGCGATATCTCGAAGCAAATGACAACTCGCAATAAAAGACAATGCTCAGCTATCTTTTGTTATTACCAAACAAATCAATCTAGGCTAGCGGCAAATGCTAATAAAAGTGTGGCTGAGCAAGTGGGCGCTTCTTCTAATGCAGAAGAAGCGTGTGTAAATTAGACGGGAAGCAAATAAGACGTGACCAAAAAACTGAATTTAGACGTCGATGTAAAACTACAATACAGAGGTGAAGCGGAGCTTTGCACCACTTGCGATTAAACACAAACATTAAAAAAACATAAGAAGTCGAATAAATGGAAAGCGTTGAAAAAACTAGTTGTATTAAAATTTAATTTTTTGTATATCTTGATATATGTTCATTCTAGTCTAGCATGGCTAAAGTTTGAGTATTAAATTAGCAACGAAAGAAAATTTACGAAGATGAAACAAAGCCGACAATCTTTGAGCAGTCACAAGTTGAGCAGAAAAAATATGATTTGATAAAAAAAAATCTTAACAATTTTAAGTCGCACCTGAGACTAGAATGAACAACACTTGCACTTTCAACTACAAAGGAAGTGGCCTACAGTACAAGAAAAGGAAAATCAGTGATGTGGCAACCACTAAGCCGACAATCTTTGAGCAGACACCTCTTGCGCCGAAAAACATGATTTAAAAAGTTTCAAGTCCACCTCCCTGAGCTTTCAAAGAACAACACTTACATTTGCAATGAAAATTGCTTACTGTTCAATTTTTACATAAAAAGAAAAGTTGTTTACTGAAACAAGTCATGCTCCCGGTTTTAAGACACTTGCTCTCGCTAGTGTAATAATACCCGATTTTGTCGAACAGGAGTTTTTGCTTTATCGCAAGGGCAACTTTGGGAAATTTGAAGTAATTGTATTACTAACGTGTGTGAAATTTTGTTTACTGACTACCAGTAACTTTCGCTGACTACAATTAATCTTCGTTCGAGCTTTTTTATACGTGCGAATCAATTTTTCACAAGTCGCACTTGTATAATTTATGCAATTCAAAAATGTTTTTATAAAATTCGATTAACGTTTTCGAAATTATTTATTCAAAATATTTGGATATGCAAAGGAATTATATACTCTTTTTGTATTGGCGAAAATTTGTTTCCAGCAATACGTTTGTTAGCCCCTTGGTTTTCGTCCAAAATGTTACTTAAGCAAAAAATTGAACGTCTAAATTCCGTTTCATTAAAGACGCATGTGCTTTTCTTTTCGTCTTAGTTCCTGTTACTCATCTATAACTTATTTTCAAAGTTTGCGAATTGTCGATTCCCTTCTATAGCGAGTCGTCTTTTGTTTTCCTAGTTTCCTTTTGTGGCGGTACCGATTGTATTTACTTTCAGCTGTCTGTTTGATTTTGATCATTTGCAGTCTTAACATTCTTTCTTTTGTTAGCCGTGTTTGATGCTGACCAAAAAGTGTTTTTGTTTGAAATTTTTTTTGTTTGAAAGCAATTGAAATAAAAAAGGACATTTTCTTTTCTAATGTTTCATACTTAGTCGTTTTGTTTCGTACTTAGTCGAGAGGACCATTGAGTTTTGAAGGCATGTTCTCTTAAGGGAGTTCTTTGAACGAATGGTTCTTGAGTTCTTTTTGTGTTTTTATGCAATTTTGAGGCAGTTGAATTTCCCTTCAGACCATTCTCTCCAAATTATTTTTTGCGTGTGTTTGCTTATTAGAATTCAAGCTGTTGCCCTTTCAGCACAAAATATAAATTTTTGTTGAGTGAAATTGCACATACCGTTTGCTTACAGCATTTGGTTTTTCTTTTTGACCTTAAATTTGCTAATAGTTAACTAAAAGAATAAAAGAACTTTCAAGTGAAACTACTTTAGTCATTCCACGTTGACGCTGATTACAAGAATCTGGTTGGTTATAGCAAATATATTTTTTCTATAATTGAACAGTTAATCTGCACCTGCATTGCTATTTTTTGTTTAGACGGACTACAATAAGATTGCTATCTATATGATACCTAACAAACTAGCTCCGATTGCGAATTAAAATTTCACACTGCAGATTTTTTTCCATTGATGCTGGACCAAATTGAGAATTCCGTTGTATTACATTGACATAATTTTCAATTTTATGTTCATGCACAATATAACAAGATAGATTTCGAAGTTATTATTTCTGAATTGTAAATTTCGAACTGAAAAGGTCGCTGTTGAATTTTATTGTAAATACATCAGTGATCAGGTCAAACAATACTGACCAAATATATTGGTTGCACTGCAATACTAGCAACTTTCGAAGTCGATCTTTATTGTCGTTCTGTCTGAAACTGAACGAGGTCTAATCTTTTCTTTCATTTGACACAAAATTTGTTGTCAAAACTATGGGGGATCCTGCGGCAATTGACCCGAGTACGCTTATTGTGTTCTGCTGTGTGGTGGGAGCGTTTGCAGCTACTATTCTAGGGGCAGTTCTGAAGTATCATTACGACAGGAGGAAGCTGAAACGCCAGAGTTATAACCCGGCTGCCGTGGCATCGCAAAAGTCGTCCAGTGGAACCAACGGACTCCCGAATGCAACTGAGATGGTATCTGTCAAGTCCAAGAAATCGAAGACTCCCCAAGAAGATTCTAATGTTTAGTTGCAACTGAAAATTGAAAAAAGCAAACTAACGGGTGTTTTAAGAAAATCAAACGTTGTTTTGAATATTCTCGAGAAACAGGGGAAATGAATTGGTCTTTAGTTTTTACTGATGTTTTTATATCTTATCATTCCAATGTGTTATTCTCTCTCTCTCTTTCTTTCAGCACAATTATCAACCCTCTAACATAAATCCAATTATTCCAACCAGCACACTTGACCATATAGTAATATTGAATTTTTCTGGGTAGCAATTTTTTTGGTTTTTAATCAGAGACTTACGCTTCCACGGGCAATAATCTCATTTTTTGAGTTTTCTTTAAATTTTACTGCACAAATTAAAATTTCTTTGAGTTAGTCAGTTTAGTTTTTTTGTTCACGTTTGTAAGAAGAAAGAAAGTAGAAGAAGTTTTATAAATTTACGGAGTTTTATACATTTACAAAATCAATGACCTGAGCGGACACTAAATGGACCTTTTGGTCGCTGGGTAGTGCCCTAAAGTTTCTAAGCACGCTATATATTATTGTAGCATGGACAACCACATTAATTAACACATGTGAAATTGCTTCATACTTATGATTTAATGCTTTCATAAATTGCAATAAGCCACCATAGGTTATGGAGGGAGTCTTTATAGAGCCAGTCATTCAGAGCCATTAAAACCCCATAACAAATTATTATTTCCTAGCTCGACCGCCGCAAAAGACCCATCAAATAGACATGTTTATGCAACCTTTTTTCAAAACAGTTTATAAACACAGTCATTCAGAGCCATTAAAACCCCATACAAATGATTTTTTCCCAGCGCAACCGCCGCGAAAGACCCATCAAATAGACATGTTTATGCAACCTTTTTCAAAACAGTTTATAAACAGCAGGGTTAGAAAATGCATATTTTGAAATCCTGAATTAATTTTAGCGCAAATTTAGCATCCTGGTTGATCATATTATCATTTCAAGTTGTGATGTTCAAGTTGTCGCTAACCCAAATTAACACATTCGAAATAGTCGACTAGTAGAACTTGATAAGTAACAAGGCCCTCTCGGAGCATCAACCGAAATAATTTTTACTTCGTCGGAGAGAAAAACATAGGCAGGCTTAAATGTGGGAAAATTTGGATAAAGAAATGTGGATAAAAAATGAATCAATAAATTTAAAATATATTGATTTCATTTGGCTGTTGTGTACAGTATTTTGAAAAACAAAATGAATGCAATAAATTAGTTTTTGAGACTTGAATTGAATTGAAAATTAGCCGTGCTACACACTGGCAATTTGTTTATTTTTGGCCAATCGCATTGTAGCTTTGTCTTACTGTAAAAAGTAATTTAAGCAAAATTAAAGTAATTTCACTGAGGCATTTTTTTACGCTCATTTTGATTTTTTGTTAGGGTGTGCGGGTTACATGTCAGTATTTAGACAGCCGCGTATTCATACTGGTCAGTATTTATACAAATACTGTTTCAACCAATCAGAATCGAGACAAAGAAGAAATTAATAAATAATTATTATTTATTTTGGATTATTTATGTTTTTTCTCGATTCTGATTGGTTCATAGAGTATTTGTCTAAATACTGACCAGTATGAATACGCGGCTGTCTAAATACTGGCTGCACTCCGGGTGTGCGATATATTGAAGAAATCTAGGAATTGAATTAATTTAGACAAATGAGTTAAATTGAATTTTATCTAGGATGAAGTATGTGGTGCCCGGATATTTTCCGTAAGCTGCTCAACAATATTAATATCCCTTGAATATCAGGATTTGCTGTAACCTGACTACTTCACGAAGTGGGAGGAAACAATGGCGTAGGGTATAAATTTGATCACCTGCAATAAAGCTCGTAAAGCAATAGAGTTACCAGTTATTCAAACCTTAATCAAATTTGTCTTTCACAGAAAATTGATTTTTCTTGCGATCAGCAAAGGGTGTTGCAATGGGTCTTGACTTTTCCATAAAATATCTTTGTCCACAGAATATTCAAACTAAAGAATGTTAAATTTAGGTTCAGTTCATGATTACGCTTGCGAAAACAAGTGTAGTGCAATCGGGAACGAGACTTTTTTTCCATCAACAACTTGTAATTTCCCTGAAAAAAAAAAATGTTTTTGTCGGCTTAGTTGCCGCATCGTAGAACTGTTTTTTGTTGCTGTACGCAATAAACTTTGTATTTGGCTTCAATTTACTTCTGCTCTTTGTAATTTTACTAGCCTTGAGTTCGTATATTTTTTTGTTTTTTTTTTTGCTTGAAAACTTTATTCTGCCCAAATTTTTTTGGCCTAATTTTGAGTCAATTCAAAAGAAACATAATTTTTATGCTGCCCTCTAGATCGCGCAAAAAAGAACAGATTCTTTGGTAGCAAGATTTCAAGCGAATGTTTTGTATACCTTTAGGAATTTATGAATCTCGATTTTTTGAGTTTGGTTAGCCCGAATCGTTCTATTGTTTTGGGTAATCAATATTTATGTTTGGAAAAGTTTTTTTTAGCCTAAAATTTTTAACAGAACTCATTCGTTTGAGACATTATTTTTTGATTTTTGGCTTTTTTGTTTTGTATCGCAAGTGGCGCGAAGCTCAGCCTCGCCTCTGTGTACGAATAGTTTTAGAAAGTATGATAAAATGAGATTTTTCTGGCTATGACCATTTAGATAATAACAAGACTTCTATTATCAGGGCAACGCGCCGAATGTTTTGGCTGTCCTTTAACTGGTCTCGAATAGTTTTTGGTAAATGAATATAAATTAAGTGTTAAAATTCGAGTCGTTTATAGAGTTAATAAGACCAATTAGATTGGTGTCCGACTAATAAGACGACAACCACTTTCGGTGGTACTTATGATCACGCTACACACAAATTCGCCAAATGTATTTCTGAGAAATATAATTCGCTAATATTCGATTAGTTCATATTATTGTTTTTTGTCGTGTTAATGTCATGTCGTCTTAATGCCTTGTCGTCTTTTTTACCTAGCACCTACTAATTAATTGTCTCAATTCAATTAGGAACGATTTTGTAGTGCGGGATATTTCGCCACGCATAAATAGTTCGCGTTGCCTTTTCCGAATCAAAGTGTAACACAACACAACACAAGCGGCCCGCGAAGATCTAAAGACTGGTTCTCCGAGAGGAAATATTCTTGTGGAAAATGGCCTTGAGTTGGATGCAGCTCCAGACACTGCAAGAGATTTTTGTGGCTCCTGGAGAAGGATTGCAGAGGAACAGAAGTTGGGAAGATCCTCGATGATTTTCCAAGAGGACTCCATGAAAGACCAGAACCATGGTTAGAGAGCCTCACTGGAGTTGTTTTGTCACTGATGCCACAGAAGAGTGCTCGACGAGTTTGCCGGTCGAGACTAGAAAGCAGAATGCTGTGGAGTTTTTGAACTCAATTGACGACTTCGATATTACCATCTGGACTGATGGGTCTGTGAAGAACGGCACGGAGGAAGGAGGTAGTGGGGCAGTAGTAATAACCTTGCTGTAAAGTGCTGTTATTAGAGAACCAGCTAGAAGACTATGCTCCAGCTTCCAATCAGAAATGAATGCCATTAATGTTGCGCTGGAGTACTGCACTAAGTTAAATGTTGACCATGGAAAATCTAATTTTATTTGCACTGACTCACTTTCATCTGTTTATGCCCTCAAAAGTGGTTTTGCGAGACTTGGAATGGAAAATCTAAATTTATTTGCACTGACTCACTTTCATCTGTTTATGCCCTCAAAAGTGGTTTTGCGAGACTTGGATTTGGTTTTCCAGATTTGGAGACGGCGTTGAAGACAGTGACTGTTAGGTGGGTCCCAGCCCATTGTGGAATAGAAGGAAATGAACGTGCGGACAAAGCGGCAGAAGAAGCTGGCGATTTGAATCAGTCCGAAATTCCAGTTACGTTAAAATTAGCCAAATCGACAGTGAAAAGAGGAAGGAAGACGAAAGACATCGATTTTTACAAAGAATATTATGAACTGAACAGAAAAAGACAGCACAAATTGTCAAGGAAAGATACTGAGATAGTGAGCCAATTCCAATCGGGGGCCTCGCCATTACTCTTTTCCGCTACGCTGCACAGAATGTGGAAGGTAGTCTCACCTGATTGCGGAGAGGAAGACACTGAAATGTAGATACTTGAGAAATGCCCAAGAGGCAATAAAGCTAGACTGCGAAATTAAACCCGAAAGCTGACGAATTCCTGAAGAACCCAAAGATGTTGCTGGACCTCCTCAAAAAGATGGGTCGGACATATCATCATTAAACTGATGGGAAGTTTCCTGAAAAAAAAAGAAGAAAAAAAGCATATACATTCTTTACTTTCTTCGAAAGTAGGAATAAATCATTAAAACAATACAGTCTCGGCTATTAATCATATTTAGTGTGCCAATCTACTACATTCTAATTTCTTCTGAGTATTTTGACCATTTTTCAGTTTGAGTAAATAATTTTGTAATAGCGAAAATTCAATGGCCTAATTTTTGTTTTTGAACTTCTTGGCTGCAAGGGGGAAAAATCAACCGAATTGGTTTAGGGGTAAGAGGCAATATTTAAAGTGTTTTAAGCGGAAATTTTTAACTATTCAACCGCTTTTATTACACAAGCAAAGCTTGTATGATAGTATGAGCTCTTTTTTTTTTAGATTTAAGTCCCTAATATTAGTGTTCGTTTTTTGATCAATAACCAGTTATTAAAAACAGCCAATGCTAAGGATATCAACACAGACACTTATGTTACAAATAGCACTTTAGCTTCTAGGCATCATGGATCTGTAGCGTAGAGGAAGGGATCTGTAGCATAGGGAGGCAAGGTAGGGAACAAAATAAGAGGGTTCGAACCTGGGAAGGGTCGGATGATTTTAATGATCTTTTTCGTATACCAATTAAAAAGCGTCCGCTGTATAAATTGAGGCATTTTAGTTGGTAATCTAATAGCCTAAGTTTTATTTGATTTTAAATATTAGTTCAGAACTAGACATTCGGGAAAATTCACGCTGTCCGAGTAAACAAGTCTTGAAATAGCGAGCAAGCCAACTGCATTCTCTTACATGGGTATGCTAATCGACACAAATGCTAATAGGCCAGTCCCCAAAGAGTTGGGCTGCTTTGTTATGCACAAATATAAAACTCAGCTCTCGCGAATTTTGAAATTTTGTCGGAATGGGGGTGTTATGCTACCGAATTCCTGGTAAAGTTAGTTTTTTGTGCAAAAAGCACCATCTCCTGAAAAAACTACAAAACTCTGCTTTCTTTTTCTAACATTTCTCCGGTTTTAATTTTAAAGCAGATGCTTTCTTGTTCTTTAAGTTAACATGTCTCTAGGGTAAAGTAGGCTTCCTATTAGCATTTGCTTATCAACGCTTATTTTTCGTAAATTAAATTTTATAGATCATTATGAAGAAGTTTTCACTTTGTTATAGAGATGTGACCGGATCGAAATTTACCGGATTACCGGATCCGGATTGAATCCGGTAAAAAAAGAACCGGATTCCGGATTTCATTTAATTGTTTGTCAGTAATTTGAGTGCAGCTGTTGAAATAAAGTATTACTGCTACGAGTAGTTTTTGTTTGATGTATATGCGTCATTCGCGCCTCGTTTTCACGCAATTTACCAGAATTTTCCGAACAGCTTGTTTTGATTCATGATACTTTTTACTTCTTCAATAATTTATACATTGAGTAAAATTTCTGTGTAACAGCATGAATAAAAACAGTTGCAAACTTATTTTTTTACTGAGAATTCAACAAATTTTAGGCGAATCAAATCCGGTAAAATCCGGTTACTTTTTACCGGATTCCGGATCCGGATTGACATCCCAAAATTGCCGGATTCCGGAACCGGAATCCGGTACATCTCTACTTTGTTAAGCTTGTTTGTCTTATTGTTCTGATTTGGTAAATGATTGAAATGTATATTTTTCTTTGTCTTTTTCGTTGATTTACTCAGTGTCGGCAAAAACTATTTAAAATGATTGCTTTTAGACCACTGCCTTATTACTTACATTTTCTCGAAGGAGTTACCAATCCGCTTACCAAAACACTTGCATAATAATTGGCGTCTCTAGATACATCTGCGCTTCTTCCGATGCGCATGTTTACTTTCTGAGTGCGATTTCAATCACATGCTGTCAGAAAGACATCGTTAAAAGAAGCTAACTGCTCATTTGTAAAACAACTCATAATATAAGGACGATGTTTCTGTTTCAGCCTTGTATCATACATGTGCATGAAGTATTTGACTACCCGGATCGACTATATCTCGTTCTTGAGAGGTATGTTTTTCCGAATACAATTCGAATTGAATGTTGAAATATTGCCGTATATTTGTCTGTTTCTGTTTCAGAGCGATTGGTGGTGAGTTATTTGACAGAGTTGTGAAGAAGGATGGATTGGATGAGTTCACTGCGAAGCTCTACTTCTATCAAATGCTACTGGCAATAGAGGTGTAGCAAGCTACTATCATTTATCGTTTTTATTGCTATGAGAAAACCAACCAGTTGGCTAACATATATTCGGCTGCTGCGAATATGAATGAAAAAATTAGTATTAGAAACAGAAAACCAATTGGAACCTAGAACTTTGATAAACCATTTTCTTGTTGCGGCGAAAAATTAGATGAGCGTGGTCGTTTGAATGCGTCAGTGATTCAAAATTGAGCGATTTAGTTTTGAATGTTCAATGATAAATGTCTCTGTCGCGATCATAAACTGTCTTTTTCATTGTCCAATTTATAGCTAAATGTTCCAGTGTCAGGCTGTCCGAACTTTTATGCTAACTGTATTTGGATTTAAACTGCAAGGTATGCAGTAACAAGTATTTCAGTACCTGCACTCAAAGAACGTCGTGCATAGAGATTTGAAGCCGGAAAATATTCTGCTGGCAAGTGAGGCGGACATGACCCTGATTAAAGTGACAGACTTCGGTTTGTCGAAACTGGTGGGGGAGCAGTCGCTGATGAAGACACTTTGTGGCACCCCCAACTACCTTGCCCCCGAGATAATCAAGACATCGGGCATGGGACACTACAATAGCAAGGTCGACTCGTGGAGTCTTGGTGTCATCCTCTTCATCATGTGAGTGAGGTTATTATGGTTCTTTTGTCGGTGAACAGCTCTTTACCCTTGCGATAAGCAAGGTTATTGCAATCGGGAATTAGACTTTTATTCCCGTAAATAACTTTTTTCACAGGGCGCTCATCTGGACTTCTGGACTCATCTCTAGTGGCACCTTGTGCTCAAATTTTCTAGCGTTCTTGGCACCTTGTTTCATAATGTACTCAAATTTCTGAGCGATTTTGTTCACTTGCCTGCATACTCCCCTAGTCTTTTTTTTTTACTTTACTCCTCTCTCTCTACAGCCTTCAAAAATATCTGTGAGGGGAATATTGTTGATTTTTTTCGTTGGTCAAAAATGCCTCATTTTAAATCTGAGTTTTTGGTTTCAATGAATGGAATGGATTCAAAAATCTTCCTGCATAAGCCGCTACGCTCAAATATTCTGTACACAAATTTATGGCCCTCAAAATAGAACAACTTTTGGTAGTGGGAAGCTCCCCTGCATCAGAGGCTACTCACAAATTTGTTGTACACAAAAGTTATCGTTCTCGGAAAAGTCGTTTTTTTTTATTTCTGTTTCCTAAACTGTTTACTCTTTCGATAAGCAAGGGTTTTGCAATCGGGTACTAAATTTTTTTCCGTAAATAACTTCGTTCACGAGACTTTTTTCATCTGGAATCATTTCCTGGAAGTCTGTTAGCAACAAATTAACCACTAAAGATATATTTTTCGTACTATTTGAAATTATCTCTCCTATTCGAAAATATCGCATTAATTGTATTAATTGCTTAAAAGGATTCGCATTAATTGTAATATCAGCCTAGTGACCTCATGTTGCGTTTATTGTCGAGCTGTGTGTATGTTTTGAGGATGAGGGGTTTCTATAACTTTTTGTTAGTTTTATTGTTTTTGGAAACTTTTGGCTTTTTTATTTGGAATTTTTATTTTTTTTGGGCTTAATAGGTTTCGAGCGATATCATCTCGGCTCTGTGACCTCATATTGTTCTATTTGATACGCGAATAAAATTTGTGTGTTTTTGAGGATGTTTTGAGGGGCACCGAATACATTTTTTCGAATTTTTTTCGGCTCGAAGGGTTTCTGTTAAGGTATTTTCGGCTTTGTTACCGCTTGATAAGTTATCTTTCGATGCATATTTTACATTATATGGTTTTTGCACGTTCTTATTTTAAAACTAATTTTTTCATTTCGATAGATCTAGTTTTTTTAAATTTTTTTCGACTGCGGCTTTCTTGTTATGCATCGCAAGTAGTGCGAAGCTCAGCGTCGACTCTGTATTGGGTTTTTGTTCGAAAACTATCATGCAATATCTGGAATTTTGGTTTCCGTTCGAAGGTCGGGTTGTGGGAAGCTCTTTTGCTTTTGAGACTGAGCCGTTAATATTTTGACAGCAAAAGTTATGGCGCTCGGAAAAGTTAAAGTTTTTAGTTATTTGACTTTTTGTATAAAATTTTTGACTTTTCTCGAGAACTACCCTGCCAAATGTAAGATTTTGGGTTCAATCGAAAATACAGGTTGCGAAAGCTCCTCGCCCTAATTTTTTCACAAAAACTATGATTCTCGGAAACGCTATTTTTCCCGTTTTTTTTGTACTTTTCTCGCTAACTATCATTCTCAATCTGAAATCATAGCTTCATCGAAACAATGGATTGTTGAAAGCCTACCTTTATAATTGGATACGCTCATTTTTTTAAAGAACAATTTGGAAACTTTTTGACTCTACTTGAAAACTACCGTGCCAATTCTTAGGTTAAGTTTTCAATCGAGAAACCCGGTTTTGGCTTAAGAAACCCGGTTTTTAGCAGAAGAAAGTTATGGTTTTCGGAAAGTCGTTTTGACCATTTTTAGGAATTTTTAATCGTTTTTCAGAAACTTTTTGATTTTTTTTTTAAAATACTACCCTGTCAAATCGTTCAATGAAAAGTTCAATTAAAAAACCGGTTGCGAGAATTTTTCTTGCAGAAGCGGCGACACCTTTTTTGTAAGCGAAATATCATGTCCTGGGGAAAATTCAATTATTTCAAGAATTTAAAGAATCTAATTTTTCAAATCACAAATTTTGTCCCGCATCAGTATAAATAAGTCATAAAAAATCAAACACGTACTTTTAGCTTTAACTGCTCCCCTAATTGTTTTTTATCGAGACCTACGAAAATTTTGGTTCCATTAGTTTTTTTCCAACATTTACATTTTTTTTCGACTTGGGTTTCTTAATGTTTGTATTGCATCGCAAGTGTTGCGCGGAGCTCTGCTTCGCCTCTGTGTAATTATTTCGTTTTTTTTCTCTCTCAAATTTTGTCGTTAGGAATGGTCAAGTGATTCATTCGGAATGGCTTAAACGTTGATTGCGCCGTCAAACCGGGAAATAAGATAGATCAGAGCTATACCGGTCTTCTCTTACGGAAAATGTTACAAACAAATTTGATTTTCATCGCCTGAGCTATTCGACAATAGGCGTTCTTCTACAGCAGTGTTTTGTATCGTAGGGCGGGGAGGGGGCTCTCAGTGATTCGATCACCACACCCAAAACGCCCACCCCCTAATGATATTTCACGCTATCCATTTTCGGCCGACCAACCCTAAACTATTGCTTTTCGAACAAATTCAAAACATAGCCAACAGACAGTCCGAAAACAGAATGAAGTCAAAGAGACCAAATAAGACAGTTTCAGCTGTAAAGCTATAAAGCTATTTGAGTTCAAGATTTTTTGATGATAAATAACCTAATTGCAGAAATTAATTAGCCTTATATCTAGTAAATGACTTCGAACGTCAACTTAAAAAAATCAATAGAGAAAACTGTCATGAATAAACTTTCCGTGATAAAAAAGTAAAGAAATTTCATCCAATTAATTTGATTTTTGATTTTGTTCAGCAGCACTTAAAATGTGGAAAGCAAGCGCCGAAAAGTAAGATAATGACCTGATTTTTCCCAATTTTGTGACGAATTTTTTTCAACTGGTGCGAAGCAACAAAATGATGTTTCGATATTTTTCTTGTTTTAGAATTAGTTGTACCAAGTAAAATGTCCTTTTTGCACTTTTTGGAGAGAAAAAACACCCTTAAGCTACCATTTTCTTTTTGAGGTCCGAATAATATATATCACACTATATTAATGCGAGTATTTTCTAAGCAATTATTTTGAACTTAAATTAACCCAATTTGAGGAAACTGTGTCTGGAGTTCCTTCCATGTTTTGTTCATCTGCCATAAAACTATGAATTAGCGCTGGTTGTTGTTCTGACTATCCTAGATATGGGAAGGAACTATTGTCTTATGTTTTTCACGCAAAATCAGGAACCTCGAAGAGTGATTTTTGGTTAACGTGGGTGGTATGATTTTAAAGCCCTTTCAGCTCTAATTAAATTGTTAATTTTTTTTTCAAAAAAGTTATCTGCGTCGACAAACTTTTCTGAAATTTTGCCATTCAGACTTAATATAATCGAAGAGTGGAAATTGAGTTTTCGTTTGCTGAATGAATTCCAGATAACATCTATTTTCACATCATAAATGACCAATTTATTCTTTTGAAACTCATTGTAAATTCTGCGAAAAAAATCTCCTTTCTAGGAACATTCTTTGCCACTTGCACAATAATCGGCTACTTTCTTCTTTTTTTAACGGTTTGTTTTTTGTTTAAGCATTGTGTATTGGCTGCGAATAACTTTCTGCTGATCTTTCAGCTGTCTCTAAAATTACATGGTCGCTCAAATTTTTAATTACATTTCAGCTGTCTTTAAAATTACATGGTCGCTCAAATTTTTTTTAGAATTTCAATTGCCATGCTTTTCTGTTTTTCATTATTATGTACCTTTTTGCACTTGTCAAGAATATATACATCATTAATATTGTGGATTTCTTTAAAATCGCGTGACCCCCAAAAAAAATTTTTTGCTCGAACCTCGCCAGCATTAAACTAAACTGAAGATGAGACAAATGTGATTAAGTTAGCTGTAATTAGGTTGGCCGCCTACCCGCCCTTCTCAGATGATTACAATGACATGCCACTGGTTGAGCAGATCAAGAAGGCTCGCTTCTCCTTTGCCGACCATGCATGGAAGTCAGTCAGCAAAGAAGGTCAGAGATCGCTTTCTCGAAATAGACGCGCTAAAAGTTCTTAATCATTTTGTTATTTACTAGAAAACCTGTGAAATTTTATGGCACGGATAGTGTTATCCAACCAATTGGTATCTTAAGCGTGATCAAGCGTTAAAAAGCGTTTATCATAAGTTCTGCTCACACAAAGAGAGCCTAGTGTCATATTACGAAGTCCACTTTTTCCAACCTAAGTCTACTTTTTCACTACAGCAAGATATCTTGTTTACTTTTGCTGCATTGGCCTTATATCTTTGTTTCTGGTTTATTGGTGGCTAGTGTTCGATTAATATGAAGAGCCCATGGCTCAGATGTTGGGACTGAGACTCTTGATCACGAGGTTAAGGTTCGATTCCCGAACAGATCAGTATTTGTATTATTAATTTTTTTTGCATTTTTGTTAACCCTTTTAGGGTTATTTTTATTAAGTGTCAATGAACGAACGAAGTGAAAGAAGGTTTGCTGAAAGGGAAGCAATTTACATTCCCCGATTACAAAAGCTCAAATGGTGTGAAAAAAAAACGTGATTGAATTCAGTTTCGGAGAAGTATTTGAGTTTTTAGATTTCTCACAAGAATTAACACAGGGGAAGTTGGTGCAAGAAAAAACATAGTAAGTCGATTAAAAATGTTATAAAAACTAAGTCTACCAAAATTTCAAATTTTTTGATAGAAACTTATTCCAGGAGAAAATCCTAGACATTTGAGTAATAAATTAGCACCCGAACAAAAAGAGGAAGCAAAGCCGACGATGTTTGTGCAGAGCAGATATAAGTTGATTCGAAAAAATATGATTCTATAAAAATGTTAAGTTATGAGTCCCATCTGAAACTACAATGACGACACTTGCACTTGCAACTACAATGAAAACTGCTTACAGCCTACGAAAAATCAGTGATGTAGCAACAAAGCCGACAATCTTTGAGCAGACACCAGTTGAAGTCCCTCCTGAAACTAGAATAAACACACGTGCACTTGCAAAGTTGCTTGCAGCGCAAGCAAAATCTGTGCTGTGGCAACTTGGCCGACAAAACTTGAATAGACAAACAAAATCCGACAAGTCAATTTTAGCCGATTTTTTTTTTCAATTGCATAAGAACTGAAAAAACAAGATCCGGCCGAGACTCGAACCCCAGACCTTAGGATTTAAAGGCGACGGCGGTACTGCTGGGTCAATTAAGAAGGAACCTGATATATGTTAGGTTTCAATAATAAAGAAAAGATGTGTAAAGCAAAGAGAGTAAAGAAGAGAAGAATTTAAGCCGAAAAAAAACTTGTCATAAAAAAGTTTTGAGCTATAAATTTCTAAAAGTTTTTACGAACCACATGAAAGCATGAAATATATTTTACCTCCGAAACTACGCAATATGATTTGACTAAGTTGAAACCGTTTAATCGAAAAAAAAACAAAAAATTACAATTTACAGAACTTTAAATTATAGTAGAAACTATTTAAATAAAAAAACCTATGCTTTGGAAAGTAAGCCGAAAAAACATACCAGATATTACAAACTACATTTAAAAAAGGACTTTGAGACGACAGAAATGAGGAATAAAACCACGAAAATGATATAATAAAATTTTCAAGACGGTAGTTTTGTTTAAGCTTTCACGAAATTGAGCATGTCTGCTGTTGCGAAAATTGAAATTCTTACTAAAATTGACCACTCTATGAACAAAGTTATTCAAGGGAAAAACGTCTAGTACCCGATTGCAATACTTTTGCTTATTGCAAGTTAAAAAGTTTCCGTACGAATAAAAAAACCCTGGTGACCTAGTTTTCTCTAATTGGGTTAGTTGTATGAAAAAAGTGTCAACCATTAAAAATTTATGAAAATCAACGAGATTTCTCTCTCTGTAGTTTTTCTCTTCCTAAATATCGCATGCTGAAAAATGTTCAAAAACCTTTTTTTGGTTTCCTTGAATTCATTGAAATTTTTCCAAGTGTCTGTTTTTCAGTTTATTTTTTGACTTTCGAAGAGCGTAACGAAATATATGTGCTCGGGTAATCGTCCCAACTTCGAGAAGAAAACTTTGAAGTCTTAAAAGATATTCTTACAATTTTTGAAAAGCCCGATTTTTTTACGAATAGAACTCAACTTTTTGGCTAGGCGTGCATACCAGGGTTTTTATAGAAAGTAATTTACCCCTGCGATAAGCAAGGGTTTTGCAATCGGGTATTCGACTTTTTCTGGAAATATTTTTGCTCACAGGATCTCCAATTTAGTACAACTACAATAATAGTACAAGCTCGATTTCAGAATTTTTCCACTCTATATGTCTTGCATTTTTTTTTTCAAATGCATAATTTATACATAATTTGGCTTTAGGCTTTCTAATTTATTACATGCAAAATTGTGTCTTTTTGTATTTGATGCTACTTTTGTTGCATCGAATTGACAATTTATTAGCATATGTAGCTGCGTTTTTGGTGGCTAGTTTTTGGGGATCTTAAGCATCCGTGGCTGAGTGGTTAGTGCTTTAGTTGCTAGGTCGCAGATTCAAATTCGGCACGTAGTCGAGGTTTTGCCAATTCGATGATTATTTCTTCTTTTTCTTATTTCACTTGATAGATCTGCGTTTTAATGGTGTAAAAATGTTTTGAAATTCGCGCGTTAATTGTCCCTAATATTTCGCGCATTAATTGTCCCAAATTGGCAATGTTTAAAACATTGTAATTACGAAATATGATCTCCGGAGGAATATATTTTTTTTTAATATAAGCTCGGGGTAAGCTTCGGAAGATAAAAAATTGTCAAGTATGGCTAGTTAAAATATCTTTTGAATTTGAGCTCAGGGCAACAATTTTTTTTTCTCGAAAAGTCGAAGTTGGTCTGGAGGAATAAAAATACCCCGAGCACAAATATTCCGTCACTTTCTTCGGAAGTCGGAACAAAAAGAATTTATCCCATCAAGTACCCAATATGATATCAACAAAGTCATAGAGAGATTTTAAACATGTGTTATTATCAATGACATTTACATAAAGAGAGGATAGACAAAAGGGAGTATTTGACTCCCTCTGAAAGTTTACCATGTTCAAGTAATTTTCAACAAAACACTGATTAGTGTAGGCGGCAATTTAATCCAGCTCTAAAATCATTTCAATTTGAATTGGTGTGGGTACATTTAGATACATGTTTCGTGTCTTCAGTACCTCATTAACAGTGCTCATTCTTCTTTTCAGCAAAGAATCTGATCAGCAAAATGATCGTTGTCAACGCTGCGAAGAGATTCAACTGCACACAGGCACTCCGGCACAATTGGCTCAAAGTGAGAAAAAAGCTGCTTTACCAATGTTGAGCTTATTTTACGATAACCACAATAAGAATTCAATACTTTATTGCTTGATTTGCAAACCAGTCGTTTTTTATGGTCGGTTTATATATATAAACCGTACTCTTGATCGGATATACCTTGAATTCAAAATCTGAAAATTTATCAATTTTAATGGTTGTTCGTTAATTTAGGGGCCTTCTTGAAGTGTTTTTATAGCGCGTACGCTTCCTACTATCAGTTCAATGCCCATGTGAACATTCTCCCCCCGAAATAGACCAAGTGAACAAATATCCCCCTAAAATTGGCGCTAACACAAATAAATTCCCATACAAAACAGTCCGAAACATCACAAAAAGTCTTAAAAACAGTCCCATACAAAAAATAGTCCGAAACCATTTAACTTTTTCGACCTTGATCTTTTGGCGCCGACAGAATTGATTTACGCTTTGAAACATCAAATATGAGCGTAATTAAAGATCACAGAACCAAAAATTAAAGAAACGAGAACCAAAAATCAGAAAAGCAAAGGCATCGTGTTATAAAGAGTAATGCGTTAGACTCGAAGTCTAGAGAGCAAAGAACTGTAGAGAGCTGGGCCAGGCCAAGGGGGAGGTTGAGTTTTTTCGAGTTTTTGGTATTTAATCTTTTTGAGTCCGGGTACTTTTTGTCCTGGTCTCATTTTTCTAATAAAAATTTTACTAGTTTCGTGAAATTGTTGTTCCAACCGTCTACAGCTTGGTTGCCAATATATGTTTATTCGAAATTGTTGAATATCGATTGACATTTTTCGAATGCTAGACGGCGAAGAAGCTAAAACGCAGCGAGGACGTCTTCTACGGGCAGAAATGCTGTTGACTAAAGCATTCGAATTAGCTCACGAAACTTAAAGCTATTGTTGTAATTGTGAGTGTTGCCTGATGCCTGAATATGTCGCCAGACGCTTTGACTCATATTGAAGAAACAAAACGTAATTTGAGCGTGAGCGCTTTGATGGGTACCTGGTTTTGAGTTTCGCAGAGCTCCTTCAAATTCAATTGTAACGTGTTTTGGGGACTCAGCTTTTAGATCATTGAGGAGGCGACAATAAGTTGATTTCTTTTTTGTCGGGAAGCAGAGCGTAAACAAGAGGTATAGGGCATCCTTCAACTGAATTAAATGACAAGTTCAAGCTGTAAGGCCTTTATGTACTATAATGAAATCTAATTGGCTGAAATAAACTTATTTTAACCAAGTGAACAATCCCCCCTGTTTTGAGTTCGGGTTCATAGTCCACTTGTTCAAACTTCTTACAAATCTAACTGAAACTTGTGTTTGGATTTTGGATGAAGACACAGATAGACATGTACTCATATATCGAAATTTTGCATCCTTATTGTCAATTTGGGGTTCCAGTTGATCAACAGAAAAAAGGTGCGTTTTAAGCATGACTCAAATTTGTCGTTTAAAATGGCATAGCGGAATAAGGCAACTCGCCTTCGCTTTGTTATCAATTACTACTCATTAACACTAGCGCAAGTTCACCTGCTCTTTTGGTCTGAAAAAAGGCCTTACATGACAACTCTCAATGATGGATGTAACAATGGGGTACGTGGAAGGCTGTGCCTTTAGAGTTGCAATGTCCTGCGGAGCCCTGGGTTGTTCACTTAATCAAAGTCCGCTAGTGAAATTGAAATTCCAGTGTGTATCAGCGGCTGCTTTGAAGGCTCAGTACAGAAATATTTTATAGGACAGCAAAAGATTCCTGTCAAATTATACTTCATAAATAGTTTAACGGGTATTTTATTTTCGATTCTGTTTTCTTGGTGTCTCCTTTTTCAAAATAATTAAGGAGAATCATATTGGGTCGTTTTCTATGCTATGCTCCCACATTGCCTGTTTCAATGCCTTTCTTCTCTTACTGCATTTTTTGTGGCTGGTTTATTTTTTTTATTGTAAGAACGTCGTTTGGTCAATTTGACAATTCTTCACTGCTTGCGGATAGTGGCCGAATCGTAGTCCAATTGCATCGAGCGTTTTTTTGGCCCATTCGTCGTACCAGGCTCGATATTTTGATAAACCTGAACCCGTCAATCGGGCAGTTTTCTTGGCGAACGTCACAACCACAAATTTAACGACCCGTTTATTGACAAGCGTTTTATTGGATTGTTTGTGTGAGAGAAGCTACACATAGAACAAACTGATAATGAGGCCATTGAATGCGTAGCAAGTTATAATTCAAGGACAGGTTTGAGATGTAGTGGTGAACATAACCGCTTCAAACAACAAAAGCCCATTTAGACATATTGTCATAGAGAGGCTGTGAAAAAGAAAAAATTATATTTTTGAAAGTAGACGTATGAACTTACTTTGATTCAAGAACAGTAGCCTCCCGTGGGGGGCGCTCAATTCTGGTTGCCAAATTTTTCCAAAGGGTATAACTTTACGGCATTCGTGTTTTTGGCCGACCAACCTCGAAAATTTTCTAAAGGCGCCTCTGCCGCCAAAATAATTAATTTCGAGGGGGGAGCGCGCGCCAAAAAAACGCAATTTTTTTGCCTGTTTTTTGAAAAATTTGCCTGCGGCTCAGAAAATTTTTGTTGAAATAGGGTCCTTATAGCATTTTCGGAGAGCTCGGAAAATCAAATTGATCGACCTAAGAAAAAAGTCCGCACAATTTTCAAAACTTTTTCGAAAAACCGCCCCCCTTTGAAAAATTTCAGCGCACGCCACTGGTCAAGAACATATAATGTTGAAAATTTAAAAACTTGTCTCTCTAACGTCTGAGAACAATTTGAACATGAATAGTATTTTGACTCTTTGACCGTTCGATGACTTCATTTTTTGTCTTAAGTTACCCATTTTTTGTTAGATTTCTGCCTTAAGTTTCTTGTTCCGGAAGTTCCTGGTACTGTTTCGATTTGGCGGTTTTAAAAGCAAGATCTGTATCCACCAAACTTAATCGCATTTGCTTCCTGTTATTTAGTAAGTTGTCAAACATGTGGGAAGTGTAAGTTGCTAGGAAGCATTGATGCACAGGAGCATAGGAAGCACCGTTTTTTCTATCCAGTAGTTTCAGAAATTGTCACAAACATATAACAATCCGTTAACGTGCTGAAATAGTACAACCGTAGTTATCATTTCTCTTTTCAGTTTTTTTACGTGTTTTTAGAACGAAGTTGCGGATTTCTCATGGCAGAGAAATTTTTTTTCTCGAGAGCGGAAAACAAAAATGATTTGAATTTCAAGTATTAAGTGAATATTTAACCAAACAATAATGTCGGAACAGCTTGGAAATGTTTTCAAAGTTTTTTTTGTAGTGATGAACGTTCCGTCTGTATTCAACTACAAATGCTATGAAATTTTCTTTTAATAGGATGAAGTAATGGTTAAGCAAGTCGAAGAATTGATGAAGAAAGACATCGATACAAGGGATGCGACAGCTAAAAAGCCTTCATCAGAAGATGTGAATGCAAGTGTTATGCAAAATATATCACATGAGAGCGAGGCGGACTTGCTGAATAATACGGTGCAACTGAAGAACTCGTGTAAAGAAAACGCTGACCTCACTGTAGGAAATGTATCAGAGAAGGACATAGTGTGGAAGTTAGAGGAAGATTCTTCAGAATCGTGTTCAGGTGCCAAGAAAGCAAAAGTCGATAAGCTAAATTGAACTTATGCAAGCTGAACAAATGATCACATTCTTAATTGATTTTGTTTTGGTATTATATTCCAACTGTCAAAGAAAATTAACCATTTTTGTAAATCGTCACATGGTTATATGGCTCGATCGCTTTTTTTAAAAATGTTTATCTTAAAAATTGTTTAGCCTATTTTTTGCTGCAAAGATAGCCTGCTATTCATAAATGAACTATCACAAAAACAGTAAGGAGACTGCTCGTATCAGGGCAAAGCCCTGACTATTCCAACTGCCCATTAATTGGGCTCGAATAATTTGAGCCGTGTAGAGAATTAATAAGACCAATAATTTTGGCTCCATTCAAGTGGGAACGATTAGTCCGGATAATTTGCCATTCATAAATAATATGTGTATTGAAACAATATGTCTATTGAAACAATAAGTCCAATTTATAGCAGTTACATATGGCCAAAGCACTGAGCACGTCTTTGACCATTTTTGTTGCGACCACTTAACATTTTTGTTTTAAGCTAAATCGGGTTCCACAAATTATCACCAGAATGGTGTGTGATATGTCATGTAATCGTAGTTCTTTCAGTCCTGATTTGAAAGACAGTGTCGAGATAACCTGTTTAAAATTTTTGATTTTTAGCTTTAGTCTAGTTTCAATGAGACAGCAGTTAATTTCAAAAAATGAACCAGCAGGCTTACAATATGAAATAAATTTTTTGTTTGTGCCGCGAAAACTACGTTTTATTCAATTTAATATAATTTTGAATTATTTTTTCCGCTTTTTTGGAATCGAAAATTAAAAAAAATAAATTTAAGCGATAAAAAAAATAAGTTTATTTGCAAGGTTTTACTATTCATTTTTGAAGGAAATCATTGTCGAAATGCTTAGTTTACTATTATTATCAAATGCGCATAAAATTTACTTGAAAGGAGTGATTCATCTTTTTTTTTGGTCGTGAGGTTTTTTTTTCAGGAAGAAGACTAAAGTTTGTTCACGTTTAAGTTTGATTTGTTGCAGTTTGTCATGTGATTTTTTGAAGTTGAGTTCATGCAAATTGCACTGTTTAATAGCAAAAGTACTATTGGCGCAGAAAAACGTGATTGTCTTTTAATGTCTTGATTTCCCAGCGGAGTAAAAATTTAAACTATCGACCCCATTTCTCTAGTTTTGATTTTTTATTTCGATTCTCTGAGTTCATCAAGTTTTTTCTAACAGCTTGTAAGCTATAGTTAAATTTCGCTCACCTACCTAATTAATGATAAGAAAATATTGGGAGTATTAGCTTAGATTCAATTGCTTTTCACCAATGCTTTGAGGGCATAAAAGCGTTCTGCTCTAGTTTTTCAGCATGTTCCAGTTTTTTGATTATTTGACGTGTCTGTAATGTGAAAATTTAACAGACTAAAAGAAAACAAATCTAAAGACTATCGTAAAATGCGACATGCGTAACAAAAAATAAAATTACAGCGCCTCCTGAGCTTATAACCCGTGTCTTTTGACCCTCAGCGTTTTTACCCATCGTCAGTAAAATATTTCGAAAATAACATAACCCAGTTAAAATTGAATCTTGTTTAAATTCGGAATATTTAAGACACTTGAAGGAGAACGGCGCGATAGTGTCTGTAAAGATCGGCATTAAAATGACCACATATTATTCAATAAAGAGAGAAAATATGCGCACTGCTAAAAACGCCCAAATTTTCAACAAAAAATACCTTGCCAGATGGTTAAACTTGAATTTGAGGCCCAAATTGACACACATAGCCGAAGCTGAACTTCGCATCAGTTGCGTACGACGCAAGCGTAGCATTTCAATAATTTCCGAAATACAATCGAAAAAAAAACAACCACAGTATTGAATAAACTTTGAGTAAGCGTGTTCACTGAGCAGCACCTAAGCCGACAAGAATGGTAGACCCCAATTTGTCCAGAAACAAATAATGCGATAAAAATATCATAGAAAATTCGAGCAAAAAGGTTGTAAAATTTTGCAACAGAAACAACCTGATTTTTGAAAAAATTTAATCTTCTTTTGGTTTTGAAGCGACATAAAATAGAGTTACTAAGCCAATAAAAAAGTAAGCTGAGACAATTTAGTCCGAATAAAGTTTTTAAGCGGAAAAAAGAAAAAGGAAAACCAAGGAAAACAATCAACGAGGTAGTATGAGTTTTACAGATGACAGAGGTAATCCAAAAACACTTGCTTTCACGATGAAAAAGGCTGATAGCACAAAATAATCTTCAAAATGGCTTTTGAGCCGTGAAAACAGATAAACGAAAGTCCGACAAATCAATCTTTACCAATTTCAATCACAGTGAAAAAAAAACAAGAACCGGCCAGGTCTCAAACCCAAGGACTTTAAGGTACAAAGATATCTGCGTTATCCCTGGGCCAACTGAAAAGATCTCGATATTGACAAAGTTTGGTAATAAGCAACTTCACATTTTTTGCAAATGTTCACGGGAAAAAAGTGTAAATATTATCTTAAATACCATCCCGCTAGTATTAAAAGAATTTGCAAAACAAAGCTTGAATATTGAATTGAAGTTTATTGTCACAAGAAAGCTACTCTAAACTTAATTTTCCGAGGACCAAGTCATTTCGAAGTGTAAGTATTTCATTTGTGAATCATTAAAAAATTTCCGCTATTTTGGAATTTGCTGCCATGCCAACATAGTGTTATGGCCAGCTCATGGTCTCAACATAGGGAATTATAGAGGCAAATTTTCTGGGATTTAACTGCCTGAAAACAAAATTAAATAAAACCGATTATAGATTTTTTGTTGAATACGTTCCCGTGAGGCTCCAAAGAACCGCTGTTTTTTTTTCAAAAAAGAACAAAAATTTTAATTAAATTTAAAAAAATAATTTAACTTTCATCAACTTGGCAAAATTAGGCTTCAATATGGAATAGAAGTTTGTTGGAGATAGATAGATATGCTAGGTATGGACACATAGCGTGAAAGAAGAGCACATCAGTTTGTTTTTCAGAGATCAGCATTCTGTTTTGCGCCTTTTTGTTCAAAGAGTTTTTGTTCGGACTTTCGAAAGTGATTGGATCATCTGTAACTGCGTTAAAATGAACTTAAAAACCCGATTTTTGAAGAAACTAAGGAATATATATGCCCGGGTGGTTTTTTCAGCCCAGTTTTAAAAATTTGACTGCATATGGGTATCGATCCGGCTATCTTCGGATTGCCTAGCGAGTATGCTTGCCAAGCGAGTACCCTCGATTAGTAGCTGATAACTTCAACGCGCGAATTAATAAGCCGAATTATTCCGCATCATAATTGTTCGTAACTGAATTGAGGCAAACTAATTGGTCATTTTAAGTCCACTCGAATGTTAGCACTTTTTATGTGATATTGGAAATATTTGATTAATCAAAATTATATTGAACAAAAACTATTCGAGACCTGAACATTCATGGCTTTGCCTTGATATTCGGGCAGTCTTGTTTCTTTTTCGGGAACATTGAGCAAAAAGTTTAAAATGACCAAGTTTTGAACTTATCAATTTTTCATACATTTGCACAGCAACCGGCTATCTTTATTTTTTTTGTATGGACTAAAGGGCCAGTTTAAAAATGTTTCATCCAAACGGTAGTTCTGCGCAAGTTTTGTTTTATTCACTTGACATTACTGCCCTCTTTAACTAAGAATAAATATACCGTACTTTATCTCTATAATGTACGGTAAATTATAAACACCAATTGCGAAATTGTTCTTGATACTCATACCGCGCCCTCATCGAGCCCAATCCAGATTTTATCCGGCTATGCTTTTTTGCATAATCATGTAACAATCTCATACTCGATTGATGAGGTCCCTCCCACCCCACCCGTCTTTTCTTGACAGTCAGTGTGATGGTGCGGTGGCAAGGGGGATTTCAAATTGGATTTGGTGGCGGTGGGGGTCAATAGAGGGTAACAGATCAAATGGGACAGGAAGTTGTAGCGTGATTGGTGTTGTTGGCGTTATGGGAACCAGACTCAACTTTTAAGTCCCGTTATCAAGAACAGCACTAATTCAATGCCGGAAATGAACAGAGCTAAGCAAAGCAGAAAAAGAAACGACCCAAGTTGCCTAATTTTGCCCCCTTAATGGTTGCTCCGTCTGATTACCTGGGCTAAAACTAGGCGTCCAATTGAATGGAAAAATGATTGCTCCTTTGTTATTCGACATACTGCCCTTATAAATCTTTTAATCTAAAATCATCCAGCTACAAAAAACAATTATTGCACGGCTAACAAAACAGCGCCTTATATTTTTCAATCAACAAGACCCCGAACATTGTTTCATTACTTAATAAATAGCGCCAGCACAGGTATCGGCAATCGTCACTCTGTTTTACAGAGGCCACTTTCAAGTTTGTTTTACCAAATAGGGCGAGGAGGCATCAGGCCAATAAAAATTGATACGAAAAGTCAAAGAAGGGATACAAAGTGGGCTATTAATTTCACACCTTCTCAAAACTCCCCATCTAATTATCCTAATCTCACCAGTTGAAATTGCACAGAGCGCCCAAATCCCTTCTTAGCTAGAAAGGAACAGCTAATCCCGTAAACCATCGCGACCACTTATTAAACTTTTAATTGGTCTTTCACCCATCATTTCCAATCCGCGAGATTAGACTCCTTCTGCGCTCACTCTTTCTCTTCCGACTTAGCCCTCTGTTCAAATTGCTATTCGCTCTCTCATTTGCTTTCAAAACCCCCAACTTGTCGCTTCAGTTCCGATCAGCGTCCACACCTGATTCCAATTATATCCTTCAAGATCTACAAGTCAATTCCTCTCCTGAAATTGACGTGTTATAATAACACTTCTCTCCATTTTCATCTAAAAAGGCCTCCAAAAAACACCACAAAGCACAACACAGCAGTCTCTAGTTGCCCAAAATGAATGCCCAAATTAGTTCAGCCGCCGTCGCCGCAGCTTTTCTCCTATTCTGCTGTGCCATTTTGGCAGTCCGAGCATCAGACGAGGGCTACCCGGTGAATGTTGAGACCCGTGCAATCTACGACTTTGGACAGCCTCTCGGAAACCTGATCACATCGCCCGACGTGCGAAGATTCGGAGGAGTGACGGAAGAGACGCCCGACAAGCGAATGGGGGGATATAGTGTGTTTGAGAAACGAATGGGCGGCTACGGGGGACTGGGACTTAAGAAGCGCATGGGGGGATATTCGAACTTCGAGAAGCGAATGACGGGATTCGGGGGACTTGCTAAGCGAATGGGCGGATACTCCATCCTCAAGCGAATGGCTGGATACCAGATTTAGATTAAGTTCAAAATTTCTACTTAAGTTTGTCAAATGTTATCTTGCATTTTGTGTTCAACCTAATCGATTTTCCCAGAAATTCAATCAGATGAATTAGTTCTTTTTGCTTCCAACCATTTCATTGAAGTTATTTCAAGAAACTTGAGGGTGAAGCAACATTAACCAGCCCAGAAAAATAACCAAAAAAAAGCATGTAGTTCGTAAACAGGGGCACAACAGCGGTTCGCCGTGATGAGCTGTACAGCTCTTGTGTTGGTCCTTTCCCCCGTGGATAAATGGTCTTAAAGTGAATCTTTAAGTTCAGGGTCAGGGGAGGGTGCTTACAACTTTCTATAGAGTTTTTTTCAGAAATTTAAGCAGACTTCAAAAGCCCTGGCCGAAAGAACCTTATGTGCTATTAAAAATTACCATTAATTTTATCAAAACTTACCATCATTTTCAGTAAAAAGGAAAAACTGACATCTTCAAAAAAAATAAATTGTTTGTGCCATTGATGAACGGTTGAAGCAGGGGTCGATCTGAGATTTTCATGAATTTGGGTGGGGGGCGAATTTTCAAAAAATTGATATTTTAGGTCGACCAATAAATATAATTAATTTTACCCAATTAAGCCCAATTTATATATTGAACCAAATTTACAAAAAATACGTATATGGGCATTTTAACAAAAAGACGCACAATCTCCCTCGAAATTAGTGTTTATTGGCGCCAAAGGGACAGCAGTTTTCTATCCGGGCGTTCACCTGAAGGCGAAGGGGAGGGGGCATTTTTCTACCCAAGCCTAAATCTGCATGTGATCTGTAGTAAAGCTATGTAATTTCTTAAATAATTAACCTCAAATCCTGCTTTAATAGTTAACCTTCAAATAAAAAGTAAAAAAAACGCATTAATTCGAAAATTTCACCGATGGCAGGACAAGTTAAATTTTCAGAGCCAATTTTTTTTTACCACGTCAACATTTTCACACTTAACAAGGCCCATAAAACTCTTATCACAGTAAATAGATTTATAATTGGACTCATTTTTCCTGCTTTTCAACAAAATTTGACACAGCATTACAAAAATATATCCCAATATATAAACATTAGACTATGTTGACTTCGGGTTTTTCAGGCAGGGTCTATTCATTCTCTAATTTATTTATCATTCAAAACCTTTGCGATAAATGCAACCGAGATGAAGGACTCGATTCTAAAAACAGCAACGTTGGATTGTTTGAAAATGGGGGAAAAATGCAGAAAAGCTACAAAAGTGTATGAAGTTCAATAAATTGTATCACTACATGAATATATCAAAACGATCTTCAAATATATACATATTTTTTAAAAAAAACTATAAATCATTTGAAAATTATATTGCATTTAAAAGCCCTGGCCGAAAGAACATTATGTGCTATTAAAAATTACCATCAATTTTATTAAAACTTACTTTCAATTTCAGTACAAAGGAAAAGCTGACATCTTCAAAAAAAAATGTTTTTTTTTTCATTGACAAACGGTTGTAACCGGGGTCGATTTGGGATTTTTTCGAATTTGGGTGGGATGGGGCGAATTTTCAAAACATTAATATTTTTAGGTCGACCAATAAATATACAATGCAGCCAATTAAACCCAATTTACATATTTGACCGAATTTTACATATTCAACCAAATTTAAAATAATGTTCGATAGTGGAGGTTGCTTTTCTTTTGAGAAAAGAAATGAAGTGGAGTTAAAACAGAGAGGCGAAGAGGAGCTTCGCACCACTTGCAATACAACACAAACATAAAAAAAACATGAGTAAAAAAACACTTTTTTATAATTATTGAAAAAAGTAGCTGAGCCAAAATTTTCATGACTAGCTGAAATTATGTGTTTGATATGGCATGAGCTTGCTATACTGATGCGGCACAAAAAAATTTAAAAAAGTGGAATTGCCAAAAAACTTAGTAGTTTTTCTACTAAATTACTGAGATCAAAAAAACAGGAAGCCGCCGTTTCTACAGGCACAATCATGGCAATCGGTTCTTTCAGTTGCATTTTTCATCTCAAATTCAAAAGAGTAAAGTTTCAGAAAATTAAAAGTGTTTTACAAAACCGCTAAAAATTTTAAAAAACGGTCAAAACTATTTCCAAAATCCGTGACTTTTTCCTGCAATGAACAGTTTGAGGGCGCTTAATCAAAGAATTTTCCAAAACTGGCTTGTTTGAAGGCCATAACTTTTTTCTTGAGCAAACTGGGCATAACCAGTTTTAAAGTTAGGTTTTCAACAACCTGTTTTATTTTATTAAACCAGTGATATCAGGATAGTTAGGGAGAAAAGTCCAAAAAACGGTCAACAAATCAAAAACTTGTTATTTCTAAGAACCATAGCTTGTTTGCGTGAAAAATAGGGCGTAGCCGAATATGTGGAAAACATCCACTCAACCTGTGGTTTCGATTGAACCCAAATTCTCAAATTTTGGAAGGTAGTTCTCGAGAAATGTTGAAAAATAAAAAAAAAACAAATGGTCAGAAAATCAAGTTTTAATTTTTTCGAGGGCCATAATTTTTCTAGTCGAAAATATTTGCGAATAGTTGCTGTAGCTAATGAGCTTTCCACGACCCGTCCTGAACTCAAAATCTCAAATATGGCAGGCTAGTTTTCCAGAATATTCAAAAAGTTGAAAAAACAGCCAAAGCAGTAAAAAAAAATCAGAGGGCAATAAAATTTTATATATAATTTTTTGTTAGTGTCCGGCAATGCAGAGGAACCTCTCACTATGCGTTATTCCCATAATGAAAAAAAAGGAAACTTCAACAACCGATTGGTAATACTATAACCAACATGAAAAGTGCGTAAGCGAGAACTCAAGTTGTATTTTCCGCAGCAAAAAAAAAACGATTTGACAACTTGCCGACAACAGGTAAGCAGAGAAATAATTGGCCGACATTTTAACTTGAAAGAGAATACTTCCCGTTTGGAAAAAAACAGGCAAATTTGTTACCTCCACGCTAAGTTGGTCAGGAACGCATAGAAGTTTGAATTCATTATGAACCAAGATACAAGTGATTATGTTAATCAATTTGCCAGCCCAAAAAAAATTATTCTCATTTGATAACGCTTGCTCATCGCAAGCGTAATGGAATCAAAAATCAAACCGCAAAAAAACTAAAATTGACCGTGAATATTTTTAAATAATTAAAAAAAAACAAAAAAAAATCAGCAAGTCCTATATAAAAGTACTCACTACGTTCATTACCCTAAAAATACTTTTCAAAAAAGCATGCCCAGACAATAAAAAACAAAATTACATCGGAAGAAAATTTACCAGGCAGTAACAAAGCCGAAAAATTCTGAGCAGAAGCAAGTTCCTTCCGAAAAATAATTCAACAAAACTTGAAACTACTAAAAAATTTCAGATTCCTCTCTCCCTTGAAACACACACACGTTCACAGACAACTTTTTCTCATCAAACGTCGCAAAAAAGGACAAAAAAAACAAGAAAGAAAATGGTAGTAAATCGAGTTCAGAAAAATTCTAAGCAATATATTTTTTTAAAAATTCGAAAAGGGCGGAATTAAAGAACAACAAACTGAAATAAGACCATGCTTAAAATTTGCAACCTACAGAAGGAGTATTTGCAAAATGAGCAAAAGAGTGAAGGAGTCTAGGAATGAGTTCTGTGAACCAAGTTAATTAAGAGAAAAAAAAGTCTATTACCCAATTGCAGTACCCTTGCTTAACGCTAGGGTAAGAATTAACCCTCCTCCTGCTTATGGGTAATTTGAAAAAAAAAACAAGCTAGTACTAAAACGACGTTAATACTTTCATTTTTCATCACTTTTATGAATATACCTCCATCTAACTCTTACTGCGTATAAACGATTCAAAATTAGAACCAATGTTGCATACCAATGTTTAAACAAAATACAATTCGTTCCAAAACTATGCGCCTATGTTCAATCAAAAAAATTTAAAGTGAAAACTGTCAACGCTTGAAATTTTAAAATTGTTGACAGCTTCCAGGAGTAGGCAGTGTCCATTCAATCTCTGACATATTTATCATTCCAAAAACTCCAAGCAAGCAATTAACTCGGAACAAAAACATTGGTTTTTAAGAAATGAATTATTTTGGCATTGAGTACATTGAATACAAATGAAAACTTTCATAAAAGCCATTTTAAAACTCTACCGGGAAAAAGATTTTGAAAAATATAAAGCAAAATTTCATGAAATTTAATTTTCTGCACGATTACAGGAAAATCATAACAGGATACTAAAAGCTACTTTCAACTTTTTTATAACGTACTCTCAAAACTTCTTAGTAGTTGATATGACTACTGATCTGTCAGCTGACCTAAACGTATTTTTCGAATCATCTCAAAGCCTTCTGCATGATCTTATTTTTTCATCAGTGTTAAAGCAGAATTTTCCAAATTACACTACTGTAACCATTAGCAAAGAGACAAGTTTTTTCGTTCTTGTATTTTAAGAACGGGAATGTTTTTAATAAAGATTAAAAGATTAATCAGTTGGCCTTTATCGATATACGCATCTGATAGAGCAATCAAAGCGAAAATTTTTGCAAATTGGCGTGCTTTGGGCTAAGCTTCTTTAGACTACAGTTTTTAGCCCCTTCCAGCAGATTTTTGGAAATCGAAATTTTATTTTTGTTCAAAATAAATTATTTAAAAAAATTAATCCAAACAAAAAAATTTTTGACACAAAATGTTGCAATTTGACACAAAATTAAACAGCTGTTAAACCGAAAAAAGTTATATGTGCGTCTCGGCGAATGAATTTCAATTTTAATAAAACTTAAAAAACAACTGCCAGCGTTATATCAGCATTCAGAAAATGTATCTAGCGGCATGAAAATTATGTGAGATTTCCGTTAAGCCGACAAAATTGCGGTCAGAAAAAATTAAGCTATAAAGCTTAGAAATCCGAAGTTTTCTCATCGCCCCACCCAAAACACAACCCGCTAAGAAAACCTATCATCACCCTCCAAATGACGCAATATGAAATATTTACGTCCATATATCTTCAGCCAGAACTATTTAGGCCAAATAAACTTTATAATCAGAAAACTACAAAATCGCAGCTAATAATTTTCTAAATAACAGGAATAAACCAAAATGACTATCCACTTAAATAATAAAAAAAATTGCAAAAATTCATGCTGTGGAAACCAATTTACCAAAACTTAAGCAGACAGATAATAGCTTGACAATCGAAATTTTCCTAATAAAATTGCAATATCAGAAGTACTAATAAACTGTTCAAGAGTACTGTAACAGCAGCCAGTATTTCAGTAGTTTATTTTTATATTTCAAGAAAATGAGCTTTTTAGCCTGTACATGTCGCGCACACGCTGTTACCAATGATTTAAGTGATTTTGTTAAACCGGCAGTTCACCCAAAAAAAATTTTAATTGGGATTTGATAACGCAACCCTAAACAACTTTGTGTTTTGATTAAATTAGCAAAAAAAAATTGCTTGTTTGATTTTTTTACAGGATTTTTGATGTCTAATGTATCGCCGTATTTGATCACTCACCAATTAAGCTGTAAAGGCAAAATGTGATGCCGTACAAGCCAGAACACTTGTCGAATTGAGGTTGATTACTTGTTTCGAAACTTAGACAGACACATGTTATACACAGAAAACAAGCTGCAGTGATAGACGCAAGCAAGCACCAAACATAAAAAATCAAGAAACTGAAATTAAATTTACCTCAATAATCAATGGTTAAATAAACAGCTTTGTACACCCATTGCTTTGAGCCGTGATTCTATTGACTTAACAACTATTCCAGTACTGCTTGGGTTAAGTTAATATCACACACTTTATTCCGTGGAACAATATGGAAGTCTGAAAAAAGTGAACTGAGTTACCAAGATAAGGATCGCCTGTGTCCTTATTCTTAATAAAAACTAGTAAAAAAACTTCAAAACTGCTGGAAGCATACAAAGCGTTGACCTGGTTCGAGCAGCGATCGGTTTTCAAAAACAACGCAGGTTAATAGAAACTTCACATTTCTTCTAAAACAAACCAAAGAGACAAAAAAATGACCGATAATTTTTTGTTTAAAAAGTCAACTTAAGAGGAAACTTCAATTTACATTTGTTTATGTCATTCTCCCAGCGCAAGTTCCAGTTGTTTTTTTTCTAGAAAACACTTTTGTACTCTGAAGAAAAATACAACAATGAGTGGTAGCGTTAGCAAAATTAGTTGAACTGAAGTAGAATTTTGCATAAATTTAGAGGTCAATCTCGACTAAAATGGTAATTTAACAACTGCAAATGTTCATACGAGTAAAAATGTTCATACTTCTTAAAAATGTTCATACGAGTATGTCATGTATTAAATCAGAAGGAATCATTTGACAAAAGAAAAAATTGTGATTTTTTTTCCAAATGACCGAGATCAGATAAAATCACATTCTGAGCCAAAAAGGAACTAAATGTTTGAAAATTTTTTAAAGCCCATCAAGCATAGCTAAGTGTCAATCAACTCAATGAAACAGAAAAACTGATTGCTTGACTTTTTTCGCAAAATTCAAAATTCATGATTTCTTAAGATCGATCGATTGATCATTTTTTTTCAATCGTCATTTACGAGTTATTTACGTTTTTCGAGGCATTTGAATTTTTATAATTGGAGAGAGAAGTCCCTTAGGTTAATGAATTTGAATTGAACTTTTGTATTGAACCATTAGAAGGCTGGGTATCGATGGTTTCACGAATGAGGCAACTTCTTCTTTGGCAAATTATACGCAGAGGCAAAGCGGAGCTTCGCATCACTTGCGATACAAATCAAACGTAGCATTGCAAGCTAGTGAATAAAAAAAATGACAAAAATAACAGGGGAAAATGAAAATAATTTCAGAAAACAGTAGAAAATTACAACAATCAGTATTAAATGATCTTTTAGGTTTTTACCGAGCAGCCACTAAGCGAAAAAGTAAGCAGACGCCCATTGGGCCAAAATCAAAAATTGCCTTAAAAAATTGCTGTCTAAAAATATTGAACAATACAAATCTTTGAAGCGGCACAAAATAGAGTAACTAAGCCGGTAGAACAAAAACCGAAACCATTTAGGCCGAATAAAGCCTTTAAGCGAAAAAACAACAAATAGGAAAAGAAAAAACTTTCAGGGCTGTTAATTGTAATTTAACAAGTTATAGGAGCACGTCAATCAAAAACACTTGCTTCTAGGATGAAAACTGATAACAGCCCTAGAAAGTTTCCCGATGTGGCGGCTAACCCGACAAATCATAAGCAGACAAACGAAATTCCAACAATTAGGTTTTTCCCGGAAAAAATTTTCAGTATCATACTCACTGAAAAAAATATGGTCCGGTCGGGAATCGAGACCCCCTGTGGGCAATGGAGATTCCGTATTTGTTGGGTCCACAGAGTTGGAAATTTCCCTGGACAGAATACTTCTACATCGACAGCCACCCTGGATTTTGAGAAGGGGGCAAACTATGGTACATGCGCGAAACAATACGGGCGCTTACTACTTGTCAGGTGCCGCACATAGGGTTGTGGTTGGACTCATATGAAGTGTAGTGGTTGGTTCGAAAAAGTCCGCCGACTGGAACAAAGACTTCTACTGTGCTAAGTGCACCACGACGTCCCAACCTCCCCAACAACCCCATACGCCATTCATCCTGCTCAACTGAATTGAACTCAGAGCCAGACATGTTGAGCTGGCGAACTGGTTTTTTTGTAACAAACCCCACGTGGTTCTGCAGGAAAGGCACCGCAAGGAGAAGCAAGAAATCAGGCAGCCCTAGCGCTATGTTGCTGCAAGAAAAGTTGCCTTTCCTACGATGGCTCGTGACGTCATGGCGAGATCATCACTCTTGTCTGCGAGGACGTTGGTTGTAGCAAGTCAATAGTGGCAACCACAAATGGTCCGATGCGGTCACGATCACCCTTAGAGGCAGAAAAAATTTTGTTGTCAGCAATGTCTACATCCCAACACGAACACCAGAGCAGAAGAAGACTGATATCTTTTGCTGAAAAGATTTCCAACAGGTGGCAGGTGCATCGTAACAGGCGACATCAATGCCCATGGGAACTAGGACGAGTTTTAGGATACTGACGACAGGGGAAAATAAAATCGAAAACTGGATGATGGGCAAGCGTCTCCAAAGTGTAAATGACCCCAGACTCCACACTGGAGGGTTGTCTAGCCCTGATACCACCCTTTAGTCTGACGACGTGTTAGAGACAGTCATTACTCAGTGAAATACCATTGAAAGCCTGGGAAGCCCATAGAGCTACAAGAAAGCAGACTGGAGAGGATTCGGAGATAAACTGAACTACATCGAAGGGGTGCCGATGGGCTCAGCTTTGGAACAGTACAACCAGCTTGTCACCAGTATCATCATCGACGCTGCCAAGAAGCAAAATCGTTGAGGACACGGCTAACAAGCAAAGAAGAGATTTCACAAAGCCAGGAAAAAAATGGACGACAGGAGCTTAAGAAGACAGGGAAGAACACGGAAGAAGACCAACAAGAGGAATATCATCGACAGAGAGAATACGTACTGGTGACAAAGGATGACTGTCGAAACTAAACTTTTTATACAGAGGCAAAGCTGCGCATCGCAAACACGTTAGAGAACACGAAAAAGCACCTCTATCAGGTGAAATGAGAAAAAGTAGAATCAAGCCTCGATTTAGCAAAAACTCGGCTAGGATTCGAATCTGCGACCTACTGCAATCAAGATATTTTGAGTTTCACGCACTATCCACTCAGCCACGCAAAATTAACAACCGATAAACACTAGTCACAATAAAAGTAGCTATATATGCTAATAAATTGCCAATGCGATTCAGCAAAAGAGTGGCACCAAATACAAATAGACTCACTTTTGCAAGTAATAATTTGGAATATAAGTTATTGTCAAAATGGTCAAAAATTGCGAGATACATTGAGTTCGAAAATTTCTGAAATCAAATTTTCATGATTGTTATGTTAGTTGAAAAAAAAATATCTTTTTTCGGTTCATTTGATGAAATAAAACTGCATCAACTTTGTCAACTTATTACTGTTCGAATGTCAAAGCACATACTATGAAAAAGCTGCAAAGGTGCCCCAAAAGTGGCACCAAAATTTCCGAATTAGGTTGGAAAAAAAGAAGGTTCTTCGTAATACACTAGCTTCGCAAGAGTAAACACCCTCGGTGCTTAAGAGGAGAGGGACCAAAAGCCCGCAAGCCAGAGCCCTCATTTGTAAAGGCGAGATAGGAAACCGGCTGAAAGACGCGCAGTGTCCGACAGGGAGAAAACCGACCTGTTTTGTCACCTGTATGCTGGAATCTCTAGAGTTAACACAAAAAATAGAGGACAAATAATTCAACAGAAGCACAAAAGTCCTTAAGAGCCATTTAAACTAAAAAAAGACGGATGTTTACAGCGATTTCACACGTCGTTAACTCAAGTCCGCCATCAAGAAACTAAAAAAAGGCGTAAGTCCGGGACCCAACTGAATGAGCACTGAGATGCTAAATCAGCTCCCCGATCCTGTCCTGGTTTCACTTCTCGCCCCAATCAACAGGTCCTGGTACGTGGGATTCTTCTGCTTGGCGTACATCCACCATTATACCGATTCACACAAAGAGAAATGCAAACCGGTCGACTCGACGAAAATCTACCTCCCCGTTGCTCTCATTATTTGCATTATCATACCTCCTGAAAGCAGGCAACAAACTTGCCCCGTGGCTTCTTGCTGGTTTAAGGCAGATTTCAAAAAAGACCGTAGCACAGAAGAACAACTCGTAAGACTCACGCAAGACATCTTTGACGGCCTTGAGGCCAAACAACCAAGAAGATCTTTGCTTGTGCTCCTCGACTACCTTACCAACTACGACATGGTATGGAAGAGCGCGCTCTACAAGAAACTGGACGTTCCAAAGTGTATGACCCGCTGGATAAGAGGATTCCTGGTAGATCGGTGAGCGAGGGTTAGTCGGAAGAACACCCTCATCCGCCTTCGCGTCTTTAGAGAAGGCCTTTCACAGGGGTACGTGCTTGTCACAATTCTTTGGCTGCGCCATTGCAATGATTTTAGCAACGTTGTCAAGCAAGCAACCCCGCAAGCCGAGCTCAGCCTCTTCGCTGATGACACAACAGCCCTCAGAACAGACCGAACTCTCGAGCGAGCTGACCGCTGCCAGGATCCAACCTGACACCATCGATGAATGGTGCACTAAGTTTAAAGTCGGTCTCAGCAAGGACAAATGCTGTTACACAAACTATACACTGGACCCCAAGGAGAACAACATGAAGAAACAGGTCAAACTCCTCCTAGGGGAACAGAGCCTGACCTACGACGCGAACTCGGTCTTCCTGGGACTTACACTCGACTGCCAGCTAACTTTTGCCGCACACGTTTTGGGGGCACACGCAAGATGGCACGGATACGCAGGGCCCTCACAGCGGTGGCAGGTTGCTCCACGGTAACCTCACATAAAAACCCTCCCAGAGCCGACTATGCATGTGAAGACTGGTTCAGTAAAGCCCAGCCCTCTACTCGCAAATACGCCAGAGTCATTAAAGGCTGCCTTGGCGTCACCAGAATGCCAGCTTTCTCGTCTGTGCTGACCTGCCTACGACGAGAAACGTTAGGCAAGAGACAGCGACTTGTTTTAGGGAGAGAATAATATGGCTGCCCCATGACACTTCAGACAGGCATACAGCACACAACGAGACCAGACATTGCCGGAGGAGTCGAAATCACGAAACCTGGCTTCGAAACCAACAGGAGAGCTCCGATTCACAACGTCAAAATCGTGGTTGTTGGATACGTTTGGCTCAGAAAAAAAAGGCTTTCAAGAAACTCACTTCCTGCAGCGCAAACTAGCAGTGTCGGATCTGCTCCCTGCAAAATTCCAGCGACACAATTCCTTCTGACTCGACCTCACAGAATACAAAATGAAGGCAAAGACCGAAGAAGAGAAAGGACGCATCACAGAACAATTCCTAGACAAACAGGAAGACGAGGATCCACAGGAGATACATACATGGACAGATGGTTCCACCACAGAAGGTACATCAGCCGGTGTGGAGGTGCAGCCATCGTGATCAGAAGAATCTGGAGTACCGTCCTTGAGACTGCAACGGGAAAGCTCTGTTCTTCTTACGAAGCGGAGATGACAGCCATCCTTATGTCATTAGATTATGTGACCATTCTCGACGTGGCCGTTTAGACTACTGTGGAAATCCTCCATGAAGAAACTGGCCACCAGTCCGGACGAACAATACGCAAACTAGGAAGTTTCAATTTGGAAAAATCTCAAAAAGATCGAGAAAGCGACTTTCATTTCATTCTTCTCGCACTGCGGCATAGCTGGGAAACCAGAGAGCAGACCAGGTGGGCGGCCAATGACGCAATGACTCTTCCTCAGACAAAGAGAGCTGTCAGTCTGGACAGCACCAGGACAGCTATTACAAGGGTCAGGAAAGCAAGGACAACCAACTTTATGGCAGTCGCATGAAAACCAAAAACTTACCCACAGCACCTATGTCAGAAATCGAAGAGAACGAGTGACGACGAATCGAATCAAATCAGAATGGGTCAATCCTTGCTCTGCCAAGGCCACTCTGGTACACATTGGAGTGGACGTGTAACCAAAATTCCCCGACTGCGGGAACGAAGACACCACCAGCAACGTTCTTCACGACTGTCAAAGAGGAGAATAGATAAGGAGAAGGCGTAGAGAAACCGAAGATCACTTCATCTAGAAGCCCGGCGCAGTACAAAGACTACTAAGTTGGATGGAAAGAACGTAAATCGATACCGTAGTGTTGGAACACGCGTCATAGGGAGAAAGAGAGAGATTTTGAAAGAAAACTTAAAAAAAAATTGTTCGCGGAATAAATTATAGTTCTCGATAAAAATTTGAATCGCTCGCTCATTAGTTTCATTATTGCATGAGAGCGCCCAATAGTCCGAACAAGCAGAAAATTCTGTACTACTTGCACAGCAACAGAGTTGATGTGTAAACAAAATAAACAGGGCTAGTAAAGTTTGAAACGTATAACTACTACTTCGCTTCAGGCAATGCCTTAACAGGATCCTTTTGAAGATATCCTCGCCCTCTATATCCTCGCCACCTGCAAACTTAAAGAAATAAAAATTTTGTTCAAATCGTCCGATTGTAATGAAAATTGCTATACGCACTAATCAGGCCAAGAAAAACATTAAGTATGTACTCTTCCCCGTAAATAACTTTGTTCAAAGAATGGTCACACTTAGAAATGGTAAATGACAAATACTCCAGGGACGGCAAAAGTCTTGGGTTCGAATCTGACAGGTCGTTTGGTTAAAACGGATATTCCTTTTCAATAAAATTGTCGGCTTATTATTTATCTGCTTATGTTTTGTCGGCTGAGTTTCCACATCGTAGAATTGATTTTTTGCAGTACGCAAGTTATATTGTAATTGCTTGTAGTGTTTTGATTTTTTCTGCTATTTGTATTTTTTTAAACTAAATTTGACTTCCTGTTCTTTTATTTTTTTTCGCCAATAAGTTTTTCAGCGGAAATGATTGCGGCTGATTTATTATCTTTTTAGTGACCCATTTTCGAGTAGTTTCAGGGAAATCATATTTTTAAGCGCCACTCTGGGTCGCACAAAATGCTTATATCTTTTTTCTTTTTTGTTCTGCTTGTTAGGTTTTTCAGCTGAACAGATTTCAGCCTGTTTTATATCGACTTAGTGACCTCATATTGTTATACTAGACAAGCACAGAAACTTCTGTGTCTTTGTGTTTTGAGGATGAGTGTGGTTTAATAATTGACTTGGATATATCTAGTTTTTTCGACAACTTCGATTTTTTTTCGTTTAGTATCGCAAGTGTGCGAAGCTCAGCTTCGCCTCCGTGTCATAACTAACATTGTAAAGCCGCTCGTTACACCATAGAACTGATGCTTATATGAGGTGGGTGGAAAAGGAAAAAGAGCCAATAATTTCACCATCTGCATGTATTAATTGGTAATCATTTAGAAAATTTTAAGCATAAAATATACTATTCAAAGAGGTGCTTTTCAAAGAAAGTTTTGTTATCTTTTCTTAGGGTTTCATCAAATATCGACCACCCCCCCCCCCCCCCCCCCTCTGTAGTACCTAGATTAAAATAACTATGAAAAACTTTTTTTGAGAATAGCGTTCACATTGAGAACTAAATCAATAGTTAGTTAATCACGCAGATTTTATAGCTATTAACGATTTTCCCAATTTTGTAATAGCGTTATTATAGCTCGAGATCCTTTTATAGAGTTTGTTTTAACTATTATATGCTTAACTATCACCGTGTTATGATTTTATCATGTATTATTAAAACTCGTGTCCCCTCAACTTAAAAAAAAAGTTAAGTACATGAGAGCTTCACCAAATCGAACCGAAGATTGAAGCAGTTCTGTTACATTAGCGCAATCAAACAACTAGCTTTACAAGTTGCGTCTATCCATAAAAACTGTTGTTAATGAGGATTAGTTTCTATTCAATATAGCCAGTGATTCAAATCATCAATCGCAAGAAAAGTTCAAAACAAAAATCACTCAAACGAGGTAAATATAATTTAATAAATAATTCTTTAGTTTTCTTTCCCTCAAATTAGTTTTGTTCTTTTTTATTCACATTCTCATAATTCAACACTCTTGCACAATTTGAATAATTGAAAAAATTATAAAAGAAGGAAAGTCGGTTGCTGAGCATGTAGCACAGACAGTTGGAAACGAGTCAGGCAGTTGGAAAAGCGCCTAGGAACAAAAAAAAACAGAAAAAAAAACTTTCGGAGTTATACCTAAAATTATATGGCCGTAAAGCTCTTTGAACTTGAAGAACATTTTATGATTGAGAAATTTTTGATGAAATTAACTAAATTTGAGAAAACTAGATCAATAAGTTTATCTTTTGCCGAGAAATCCGTTAAGTTCTCAGTTTCGAAATTAGAAGTTGATCACATTTTGCGTGACTCATACTCGTTTGCTGTTCGATTGTGGAGTTTGCCCTTCTTTTATCAAAGGAAATGAACTAATTTAAAAAACCGCGAAAAATCAAATTAGAGCGTGAACAGTTTTTAAGATTTTTCCTGAAAAACGAAAACAAAAAAAGATTACCAAGACCTTTATGAGAGTAATCACGACATTCATACAAGATGTGATTTCAAAAAATCTATGCATATACAAAACTTCCAGATTTTGCCCATTAACCTCTCAAGCGTTGTACTCAAGAGAGACTATTAATCACGGACCCCCTGAAAGCTTTTACGCGTTGCGTCCGTAGCTGATTTGGTGTTAAGTTTAATAAATAGACAGTTAAAATAGACTGCGTTTTCCTAACATCGGCACCTTTTCAATTGAACATAGCCAACAGCCAGTTGGAAGAGACAATGAACTCGAATAAACAAAAAATTGACTTGTTTTTTTTTTGAAAAATTTAGCTGCATTTGAATCATGAATAAAAATCCTCTTTCTACTCGCTTTGCCATCATACCTTTATTAATTTTTGCGGTCACCAAACACCAGCGGAACAACGCAACCAAAGTTGTAAAAACAGTTGTAGTAGTAGAATAATTTAAATTATATTTAGTACCGAATTCCGTTGCAAAATAGGAAATACATTGAAAATATATTTTATTTTGAGTTACTGTTTCAAAGTTCCTTATACGAACTCCAATTTGCTTGTGACCTCTTTTGAATAAAACAAAATGGCAGCTTCGACGGGGGACCTAACACACCGCTTTTAGGTTCATGGTCCTGTATCGCACGTCCCATCAACATCGCTTGGCTGAGATTGTTCAACCTCGGGATATTTTCTCGTTCCATGCAAATTGGAGTCATCCAAACATCTGTTGCAGTCTGTTCACTTTACAGACTTTAGTGGCAGTAGCTTCAATCGCATCGACTTCTTCGAAAGACAGAGGACGCTGTTTCAAATTCAATCTCTGTTCAGCAGCAACACTTGAGGTAGTTCTATCACTAGTCAACTGCGAGTTGAATTGGTTGAGAAACGTCAGTTTACTTTGCTGCGCATCCTCCTCAAAGTCCTCTGATCTGTTCACAGATGGTCGCTGCTGCTCCTTATGCCTTCGTTGCTCCTCCATTTCCTCTGGACTCTGGATGAAAGAAGGCCGTTTCGGCTTCATACCACTTTGAGATCCTGCCTGGATAAAAGAGACACCGCCTCCACTAGTTTGCGCCCGATCAGAATTAGATTGACTAGAGCCGGTGGCTGTGGAATCATTTGTAGAGGATGCCTTCTGAAAAAATGATTCTAGTCTGGCCTTAGGGGCTACCGTAACTTTGATCTGGCAGCTGGAGAGATTCGATGTGAAGAAGTTTCGTAGGCGCTGCTGCTGCACCCGGTTGCCAAGCACTGCCGGGTTGTCTTGCTCCTCTCTCTGACGTTGCTTCTCTTCTTCATATTGTTGAACCTAATAACAACAACACGTTTCCAAGCGAACTTCGTTTTAAACATTAACTGCCTTCAAAATTAGATCAAAACTTAACCACACGACTTCATAATAATTTTGTAGCCTGCTTTCAGGCTTCTCAGAGTCAGAAAAACATTATTTTTGCTCATCCAGTAAACTTAATATGAAAAAAGGGGTTAGTTTAAGTGACCATCGACGATAATTTTTGTAAATAAAAAATGGAACAGATGAGAGCACCTCGTCAGCAGTGCGGAATGATCCGTCAATCTCCTCTTCACATACGACCGCATCCTTCAGTCCGTTTCTCTCCACTACTTTTTTGAAATTATGTTGGTCCAGCAGCTGGATCAAGGGCTTCACACTGCCACCTCCCCCCTCGTCCAGGCCACCATCTTTACTGTCTCCATCCCCGAACACTGTCAACGACTCCACTTTGGAAGCATAGAGATACCTGAACATAATGCAATGTGTCTCATCCTACTTTGAGTGTATCAAACGTTGTCAAGTCATTGGAGCAGTTGGAAGGCTTTCAGTATCAGTAGGACCGGGGGCTTATGGGACATGAGACTGAAAAGTCTTTATTCTGATTTGATAACGATTGTTAATCCCAAAAATAAACCAAGGATAGCCGATTGATGTGCAGGTAGAACATAATGTTCCGTCAATATACATAAAAACAGATTTTTTTTTACTTTTTTTCAAGTTAGTGTCATTTTTAGTCGGCGGTGTGATTCGATAACTATACCATCGCTTAGAAAATTAGTGAATTAGGCAGGATTGCCAAAATTTGTCTTCAAAAAATGAAAAAAAAAACTTTTAAAATTTTTTCAAACTTTTGTCTAACTTATTTGCAGTCAGGCGCGGATCTAAAAATTTCTCGAGGGGAGGGCGGATTTTCAATAAAATTTGAAATTTTTCTCGACTTTTTTTAGGTCGACCGAACTGATTTTCTGAGCTCTGCCAAATCACTATAAAGACCCTGTATCGACCAAATTTTCTGCGCCGCAGGCAACTTTTTCAAAAAGCAGGCCAATTGAAATGATACATTAAAAAATTTACAAAGTTGAAACGACATTTTTTTTTTCATTATCTTCAATTTTAATCAACAGAGCAACATGGAGATGATAAGCTAAATAAACGCTATGGGCCCATTAAGCATTGCTTACGACCAAAATCACTGAAGAAGCGTGGAGCAAAGCTTCTCAAGGTTTTATGCGCAAAGTTAAAATTAATTATTGAACATAAAGCGGGTAATTTCTGAATTTCTTAGAATGTAATTGTTTTTCAATTTGTGCACAAAAACTTGCTGTCTATTCATTTGTACAAAATGATCTGTTGTTGAGCAATTTTCGCACAAAACATTGAAAAGCTTTGCTTCATGCTTCTGCAGTGATGCAGAATTGATTTTCTTGAAACACACAAGTTTTTTGAATGCATGAAGTGATGATCCACGGGTAGTCTAAGCATGTTCATTTTCTGCAAAAAAAACTGACTTGAAAAAATTATTTTAATGCAATTTATTCACTGAATGAAGACAAAAATTCAGTATGAGCTAAGGGCCCATTAAGCATTGCTTACGACAAAAATCACTGAAGAAGCGTGGAGCAAAGCTTCTCAAGGTTTTATGCGCAAAGTTAAAATTAATTATTGAACATAAAGCGGGTAATTTCTGAATTTCTTAGAATGTAATTGTTTTTCAATTTGTGCACAAAAACTTGCTGTCTATTCATTTGTACAAAATGATCTGTTGTTGAGCAATTTTCGCACAAAACATTGAAAAGCTTTGCTTCATGCTTCTGCAGTGATGCAGAATTGATTTTCTTGAAACACAAGTTTTTTGAATGCATGAAGTGATGATCTACGGGTAGTCTAAGCCTGTTCATTTTCTGCAAAAAAAACTGACTTGAAAAAATTATTTTAATGCAATTTATTCACTGAATGAAGACAAAAATTCAGTATATCGTAAAAATATAGTTCATGTACCGACAAAAACTTAATGTTCCGACTTTCGATACGAAAGTAACGGAATATTTGTGCTCGGGGTGGGTTTTTTTTCTTCAGATAAATTTCGACTTTTTAACTAGCCTTTTTTGAAGGAATTTTTTTTATATCATTCGAAAGCCATTGTTGTCCTGAGCCTAAATTTGAAAAGATATTTTACCTGTGCTCATTTTGCGTAAAGTTATGAGGGTTTAAAGATTGCCATTTTGACCAATTTGGGACAATTAACGCGCGATATAATTCGCGCTATTAACGCGTAAGCGGAGATTTAATCCGTCTTATAAATCGTTCCAGATTGTTTGAACGAAGCTTATTTGCCATTATTGATTTGTTACAAGGAATGAAACCTATCTTTTTGTACTTTATATGGCGTATGGGGGGATGATTTTCATAAAAAATTTCAAATTAAAAAAAATTTCATTTTATTTTGTGTCATTTAATTTTTTATGTTATTACTGCTGCTCCATAAACCTTAAAAGGCAGTCGGAACATTCAAGGCTTCGCCCTGATACGAGCAGTCTTGTTGTTCCGACTTTCGATACGAAAGTAACGGAATATTTGTGCTCGGGGTGGGTTTTTTTTTTCTTCAGACAAATTTCGACTTTTTAACTAACCATTTTTGACGGAATTTTTTTATCATTAAAAAACTATTGTTGTCCTGAGCTCAAATTTGAAAAGATATTTCACCTTTGGTCATTTTTCGTAAAGTTACGGGGTTTTAAAGATTGCCATTTTGGGACAATTAACGCGCGATATATTTCGCGCTATTAACGCGTAAGCGGAGAGTTAATCGTCTTAAAAATCGTTCCAAATTGTTTAAAAGAAGCTTATTTGCCATAAATGGTTTATTACAAGGAGCGAAATTTATCCATTTGTACTTTATATGGCGTGTGGGGGGATGATTTTCATAAAAAATTTCAAATTTTAGAAAAAAAAATTTCATTTTGTTTTATTTCATTGAATTTTTAAATGTTATTACTGCTCCATAAACCTTAAAAGGCAGTCGGAACATTCAGGGCTTCGCCCTGATACGAGCAGTCTTGTTATATTGAAATTCATCTGATATACTGTCAAACGTACGCTTGAAGTAAATCATTTTGATCAGTTTCTTTGACATTAGAAAAATTGCTTTTATATTTGAGAAAGACGTACATTTGAGAAAGACGTATTTGAGAAAGCCGTAGAAGAAAAGCAAACAAGGTTGCATAATTGTTATTTTTATGTTGGCATTACAATACTTAAAAATAACCACTCTGGATACAAAATATATCATTGTGGAAATAACACCTCCATGCAATAACATTTAACTTTGCACTATGACTTAAGAAAGTTAATTTGTTGTCTAAAATACTTACATGACTCTTTAGAACAGAAAATGATATTACCTAGTGCAACATGAAGATTGGAAAGTGTTTTTTATTGAAATTAATCAACGTAGTTTTATCTGTAATTAATGTAAATTTATTCGAGACTAACAAAGCATTTTTATTCAACAAATCGGACTGAAACTCAATAAAATTTGAACTACAGGCAATTACATCAGTATCATCTAAAAATATGTTGGTATCATCTATAAGTCTAAAAAACTTCATATAGCGAGCGTTACTCGATCGCGTTTCTCGCTTGAAATTGTACTAAATTTGAAAATTTTCAGAGCAATTTTTGAAATCTTTCGAATCACGATTGAACACTTTACATAATCCGATGACTAATTAGGGCACCTGATTTTCTGTGGAAAGAAACAAAACTAAAACACACCCGAATACAAAGTTTCTCCCCATTTTCAACTCGGAACAAAAATAAACAAAATACGAAGAGTATAGTCAGTCTGCTGCAAGGAAGTTGGTGTTGTTTTTCAAAAAAATTATCAGCTTTTCTATGTTCAGCCTTATTAACTTTACAGGTCAACTGAGCCAACCCAAAGCACTATAATTTGGAAAAACAGGCCAAAAAGATCTTTTTGGAACTTTTTGGAAGATTGTGGCCTTCGGCGCGAGCTCTCTCCTCAAATTAGTATATATTGGCGCCGAATTCGTCTTTAGAAATATTTTAGGGTCGGTCTTCAAAATAGTACCAGTAAGGACCCTTTGGGTGGGCGAATCCCTGAGGGGAGGGGGCATCCGCATTACCTCCCCTCTAAATCCACTACCGGTTTGTAGCACAACCTCTATCCCATATACTCTACCTGATGTCGTTGTCATCTTCGTCAAACACCTTGTTTAGTTCCTCCTGACTCAGCTCGGAGGGATATGCATACTGCACGCTCTCTTCTGGCAGTGGAATATTGTACATGGCACTGAGCTTGTGGAACACGAGCAGAGACATGCACCTGTAGCCTTCAGAGGCCCAGTGCACACCGTCCTTGGCTGCACCGCAGAGAAACAGAGCATTTATTACTTTCAAAATATTTTCACCGCAAAAAATGAGAGGGTAAAATTAGTCATACAATTATTTTGACCGCTCATTAATTCGTTTATTCGGCATTTCGAATTGGGGCGGAATCCTGCTATTCTAAATAATTTTACCAGAAATTTTGCGTGCAATTAAGCTCTGGTTCGGAGAAACTGCTATTGAACTTACCAATCCAGCTTGACCTGTGCTTCATGAGATGGTAAAGGTCAATAGTTTCGAATCCGTATTGCTTAGTAATGTTCTCTGCAATGCAGACAGCCTCGTACATCCACCGCAAAACATTCGACTTCAACACGTCCTGGTTGGCCTGCAGCACTATTCGTCCAGTTGCACATTTGGGAGTGACTGGGGGCTGGTGCAGCCAGATGAGTCTGCAGTGCTGCGAGAAGAGAAGCACCAGCACTTGGCAGATGTAGCGCACATTCTGCTCGTACGCAGAGTGATCAAAAGGAGGCCCATTTCTGTTCACATCCCAGATTGCCGAGTTGAACAGGAAAATGTCTGGGTCGAATTCAGCGTATATGTTGCGCACAAACCCCAGGACGATTGGATTGTAGGCCCTGGTGATAAAGTAGAAGCGGATATGGAACTCTCCCTGGCGATACTCCCGCACTTCTCGGTACGAGGGGTCGTTCTTAAGCTCCTCCAAAATACCCCCTTTGAGCAGTGTGTCGTTCACTACAGTTCTGGAACCCTTAACATATGTACAATTTGATTGTACCAAATAATACTAACAGGTATACACAGCTTCTATTGCTAGATTTGTTTTGCGCGCGCTTAACTTTGATTTGGCACTGAATATATCCACCGCACACACCAGCCCAGCAGTAGTATTTGTCCAACGAGTTCATTTAAGGAATATGAAATGCAGGGGCTGAATAAGGGGGGGAGGGCGTCTTATCTCAGGGATTCGACCCTTTCACCGACCCGAGGATCCACCTAAGATATCATTTTATGACATCCATTTTAGGCCGACGATATATACTAATTTTGAAGGGGAGCACGGGCCGAAAAAACGCGCCGAAAAAATTTTCCGAAAAGTTGGTCAAAATTTGTCTGTGGCATAAACTTTTTGGTCAAAATAGGGTCTTAAAAGTGATCTGGGAGCGCTCGTAAAATCAATTTGGTCGACCTTAAAGGATTTTTGATTAACTAAAAAAAAGCCAAAAAGACTCATTCTTGGGGTAAAACTTAGGTTGCGAATTTCGCACAAAAAACTGAACCATGATAATTCTGATGAAATTTTCAGCAAATTTCGTTCTCTTCACTTTTTGTGTTATCTTAACCGAATTTGAGAGCAACGCGTTTAAATCTTCAAGTTTGCTTGGTTTTATCCGGATAATTTACATCAGCACTAGTTTTTAACATATTTTGACAGCACTCTGACCCTCAACCTGAAAAGTATTCGGAATATTTCTTTGAAACTTTGTATTTGCCTGATTTTGTTTGCTCTGAAGTGTTGCGCAGTTGAATGAGCTTCGTTTGAAGTTGACGCCTTGAAATTATTCAATAAAAAGGAATATTTTGAAAAAGCGCAACCTTTTGGCAAAATTCGATTGCAATTTCAATTCACAGTGGCAAGGTCAGAACTACTTCGCAATTTAAGACGTTGTCAAATAAATTTGTTGTAGTTAATGCGAAACTGTTAATATTGGTGACCTTGAGCTACTTAATTGTTCCGACCATTTGGAAATTGGGGAGGAGCTTTGAATTCGGGTGTTTTATTTTTTTTGTTTTCTACGCAAAATCAGCTACCACATATTAGAATCGGAGAGAGTTGAGCGCTATATCATATTCAAGCCCTTACAGTCGCGATTCCAACATAAAATTTTTTTTCAATTTGTCGAGAAAACCGGTTTGAAATTTTTAGTTTTTCGTCTTAACTCGAGCGACCAAAGCGAGCGAGCAGGCCTACAATAGCTACATTCAAAACAAAACAAAAATAATTTCAGTCGAGTAACTTTAGTTTATTTTCAGTATTTTAGCGCCCTTTTGGAATAAAAATTCAAGCTGCAAAATTTGATTTTTTTTGATATTTTTCTTAGTTTTTCTAGTCATTTTTCTTTAATTGCTTTCATATTGCTTATTTTACTATGACTGTCCAATATGCCTAATCTCTAATTTTTCGTTCTGCTCCTTTATCACGCCACGCCAAAAAACAACACAAACTTTTTTATTCTATTTTTTTCAAAGACTACGGTCGGAACATTCTGTACTACTTGCACAGTAACCGGCTATCCTTGTTAGTTCTTACTTTTGAAAAACAGTGTTTACGTGTGAAAATCAGATATAGGTTGACATCAAACGTTAAAATGAGCAGTTTTAAGTTACTTAACTTCGTTGAGATTCGTTGATCGAACAGGATATCTTCAACAATTTGAAATTAACTACAAAAATGATAAAGATTCAAACACAGTGTGTCCTGGTGAAAGGAATGGTCTCGAGATCAAATTTTTGTGATCATCCTTGGGGGTGTTGGATGGGAGCTTGGAAAAAAATGCGCTGAGGAGGGCATACCTTGACCCTATTCTCGTATTTGGACAAGTACCGCTGCTCCTGCAGCAGCAGCACTAAATCCTTGTACAGATCCCTCTGCACACTGCAGCCCATGATGACCACACGCTTTCCCCTCAACAGCCTCTGAGCGGCACTCACTCCGAACTGGATCGGATCATCCACGCACAAGGCGTCATGGCCCGCAAACGTCTCCGTACTTTTATCCATTCCCACAACAGCCAACAGAAAAAGGCGTGAAATAAACTTCACTCCAAATCTTACACTCTACAGTGTTGCCACCACAGCACAAATAAGATCGATGCTACCAAGAGCAAGACATATATCACATCTAGAATTCCAAGGCCTAGTTTGCAACGCCTTCATGCCGCATGTTTCTTGTTCTTAAAGTCAGGGCACGACCTGCATTAAACTTACTTCTAATCAGTGGACTCTGTTTTGTTTAATCTACTAATATGGTATCTTGCCTACATCTAGAAGGACAAAACGATTGCAATAAGTTTTATCAGCACTATCTCATTCATATTATACAATCACGGGATATATTATCTCTGTAAATCATTTTCAGGGACAGTGAAATATTGATTAAACATAAAGTTCAAGGCTTTAAGTAGTTCACGATAATAACGAGACGTATTGATTCATGATTATAAAGCTGAGTACTGAAGTGAGCTCATAATTTCAGTGACCCTGAGAATCGGTGAAAGGAAGAAAACCATTGTATGGTTATCAAACTCACAGCCTAGTAAAACAAAGAAATCAGCCAACACGCAGTTGGAAAAGTATTAATGGGACCCATGAAACCAAAAAAAGTATAAATGGACCCAGGAAAGCAAAGAAAATAGGGCTCTTTGCCAAAAACAGAAAACAGTCAAATTTCAAGACTGATGCTTTTTGCAGAAAAATGTGGGAAATAAAAGAGCGGTTGTCCATTAACACTTATTCAATAAAATATTTGATAAATTGGTATAACTCTGCTTGGTTACTTACAAATTAATAAACAGATCTCATCATTTGAATAGTTTTGTAGCAAATCTCAGAAACTCTTACGCGCACAGACAAAAAGACGATTGTAGCGCTATTTTGATATTGAACAATTACAATCAAACTGTAGCAGTTGTTGTGCTATCTTGTGCCCTGTTGTGAGGTGTGTAGTGTATGTATAAGTTCTGTGCTTATGATGATGCGAATGCGTTTGAGTTGTCTGCTTCTGCTACTGCATCACTTGAGTTCCTGCTTGAATGCAGATAGGAGTGTCTGGAACAGTTCTGGCTTGCGCACTGCCAGTCTGATATGGGTGGGTCTGCCGTAGCCCTTCTTACCCCACCGGATCGGACAGCCCCATTCCTTCGCCACCCTCACTGCCTTCTCTGCCTCCTGGTCCAAACAATACATGTCACCAATAACATCAAGTAGATGTATATTAAGCAATCATCTATCACTTCCATAAATTAAACCACAAATTTTTTGGATCAGCTTGTAGCCGTTGGTTTGTATAAATATTGGCGTTTATAGATATCGGGAAATAAGGTTTAACACTCGTGAAGTTTAGGGGCCAATTTTATGTAACTTTTTCGATTGGTTGATGTTGCTGCATGTGACTACCTGCTCTGACTTAGTGTCTATCCACATCCAGCTGAGGAATGCCTCCCCCTTCACGTCCCAGTGGGGGAACTCAGTTTGTAACTGTTGCTTCTGGGTCCGTCTCAGTTGTCCCGTGATATCCCACGTCTGCTGCATGTACTCCTTGTTCTTCATACACACACTTAGATAGTCGCCCGCAAGTACGTTCACATTCCACGGAACCATGAACTTCCTCATCAGGTCAAAGTCGTCCCTGACAAAAAAAAAACAGTGAATTCAGCGCCAAAATTAGTGGACTTCTGATTACTGCCACTTCATGAAATGAATAGGCGCCCACCCTGTTTAAAATTGCCTCCACTATGTTAGCCGTGTACAATTAGCCCATGTAGAGGTAATAGAAACTCAAATTACACCTTTCATTCAAACCAACAAGCGTAAAATATGTTTCAACCAAAATATGTAAAATATTTCAACCAAAATATGTTAGAAAAAACTTTAAAATGAAACACAGAGGCGAATCTTCGCTTCACAAACACTAGCGAGAACACGAACAAAAAGCAGCTCTATAAAGAAAAATAGAAATAAGCCTCGAATTAGTAAAAATCTGCTACGTCTCAGATTCAATCTGCAACCTAGAGATTATGCGCCTCACACACTAACCACTCATCCACGCACGCTTAATACATCACAAACACAAGCCACAAATAAAACAGAGAACAGATGCTATGAAATTTCCAGTGCTAGATCGTGGTTATAGCAAAAGTGCCACCAAATAAGTGAACACTTTCCATTTTCAATGACCACTTATTAGCGAGTTTGGTTAGAAAAAAGGTTCGTACTTATATAACTAGCTGCTTGCTAATGTAAATACTAGCTTCCTCTTACCTGCAAGGGAGAATGATGGAGCCGATTCTGAGACCGGTGCAGCAGAAGATCTTCGTCCAGCTGTGGATGACTATGATGTGAACTCCTCTCTCTGCGAGCATGGACTGGATCCAGTCAGCCTGGTTGTACACTGACACTTCCCTCCACCGGGGTCCAAACCAGGGCAACATGCTCTCGTCTAGCACCACATAGCTAGAAAGGAAAATAGCCAAATTAAACCTCTAAACACTATTTAACTCAGTAGTCATTGGTTATATCATGGCTTTTTTTTTATCATGTAGGACTAGCGTGTAACGCACCTCCGGTACTCATAATAAACCGCATATATTGGAAAAAGATCTGCATTCTTTGAGCGTACTCTGACAGCACCCAATTACAAGATTCGTAATTACAAACTTTGCAAAGTTCTTTATTCAAGTTTTTCATACAAATTTTGAAGAACCATAATATATTGTGAAGTTTTTTATTGAAAAATTTAAAATGAACTAAGAAACGTCACATTTTGGAAAAGGCAATTGAGCAGTCGCATTTGGACGCAAGATTTGCAACTTTTGAGAGTACTCTTATAGTACCAACTACAACGTTGGGAAATTCAAACTTTGAGAAACTTCACTTTTTTTTGAAACATGTTATAAAATCTCGAAAGTTACAAGGATTTGAGCAGTCATATTTGGAGGCAAAAATCGCAAATCCTGAGAGTACCTTGACAGAGCCTCACCACAGCGATGCGAATATGAAATTTTGTGAAATTTTCTATATCCAATTTTTCTGAAAAATTTTGAAAAAACCCTAAAAAACGTCAGATCTCGAAAACTACAAAGATTTAAGCAGCCATAATCAGAGGCAAGATTTGCAACCCCTGAGAGTACTCTTACAATATCCCACAACAGGAATAAGATCTTAACGTTTTGGAATTTTTTAAAGTCTAAGTTTTTGAAATCATAAAAAACGTTATATCTCGAAAACTACAACGATTTGAGAAGTGAGATTTGGAGGCAAGACTCGCAACCCCTGAGAGTACCCTGACAGCACCCAACTACAGGGTGAGAATTTCAAAAATTGAGAAATATTTTAAAATTAATTTTTCTAGAAATTTCTAAAGAATCTCGAAAATTGCCTATCTCGTACACTAAAAGGATTTGGTTATTCATATATAGAGGCCAGAATCGCAAAACCTGGGAAAACTCTGACAACACCCCACTATTAGGTTGCTAATTTCAAATTTGATGAAATAAACACTGAATTTAAACTAGAAAATTGAAACAAAAACTTTAACCATAGCAATATACGATATAGCTTAAACGTGAAATTCTTTTGTTAACCATGCAAAAATAACACGTTGAAAAAGCCTAAACATGGCGAGATAGTGAAGCCCGTATATGAAAATATGATAGATAGATGAAAGTTAAAAAATTATGAGACGGGTAGACAGACAATCAAATTAATAAACAAAGCAGGAATACAGACAGACAGCCTTAATTTGGCCTCGCAAAAAATTACTGAAAATTAATGACCTTGCGGAAAACTAAATGAAAAATTTTCTTAAGCATTGCAATATATGATATAGCTTAAACATGAAAACACTCTTTCGTTAAATATGCAAAATTATCATGACAATACAACCTTGATGAAAAAGAGGAAACAATACATACCTTCCATTACGGCAATTATCTTCTATGTAACGTTTCGTTTTCTCAAGTGTCATATATTCTCCAGTAGGATTCGTTGGGTTCACAAATACATGCAGCGCAGCTGCTTTGGGATCTGTGGCCAGCTCGCGGTTGTAGCGGTGGCATGAGTTCTCGTATTCCTTGTACTGCACTTCGTTGGGGCCCACAGAGTAAGGCCCAGAAGGTGCGAGACGAATGATTAGATCGATCAGCTCACTGGACCCATTTCCCATGAGCAAATTGTCGTGCTGAACAGGATACAGGTTTATTAATCTTTCAACACAGAGACGAAGCTGAGCTCCGCACCACTTTTGATACCTCGCATTTATAGCATAACCAGCTAGCAGACAGAAAATGGCATAAGCAAATACGACGAAAAATTGAAGAAAAACAAATCACCGGAACGACAACCACAAAAACTTCTGGTATGATGTTATATTTGAGGAAAAGATACCCAGAAACACAGTTGATCTCGTTAAATAGATATTCAGAAACAGTTATCGAAGCGGCATTTTAGTCACCAAAAATTCGGTAAATCCCGTTGAGCCGAAAAACAAATTTTAGCCAAGGAAAACTATTGAAAGTTCTAGAAATCTAAGCCTTAATGCCCAATCCCAACCAGGAAGCACAAACGGCTAAAATTCTATTTTCCTTTCAAACTACGAAATATTAGGTCATTACAACGATAAAAAATCCGTGATACAGCGACTAGACCGATATAAAAATAAGCACAAACAACAAACAGGCCACGCAAACCTTTTTGAAACGGATCATTTCCACGTTGAAAAAAAAAGAAATGGCCAGATTCAAACACACAACCTTAGCCCATTTAAGGTGTAACTCTTCTCATTGGGTTTGCAACAAGTTCTTACAACAACAGAATTCTAAAAATGTTTTCCAGTATTTTAAAAATGACTACCGGTGTAAAAATGTCTAAGAACACTATAGAAAACCGCATATACTGGAAAAAAGATCTGCATCCTTTGAATGTACTCTGACAGCAAGTGATTACAGGTTTAGTAATTTCAAATTTTGTAAAATAGGTTTATATTCAAGTTTTTTTCTTAAATTCAATCTTAGTTCTTTGAAACATTTTAAAATGAGATGAAATAACGTCACAAGTCAGAAACTAAAAACAATTGAGCAGTCGCATTTAGACGCAAAAATTGCAACTCTTGAGAGTACACTCACAATACCCAACTACAGAGTTGGGGTTTTTAAATTTTTCCAAACTTCAAAACAAAGTTTTCGGAATTTTTTAGAAAATCCATAAGAAACGGCATATCTCAAAAACTACAAAGATTTGAGCAGTCAAGTTCGGACGCAAGATTCGCAACCTCTGAACGTACTCTGACTGCGCCACGTCTCTAAGTTTCTAAAAACACAATGGAAACCCGAATATACTGGAAATAAGATCTGCATCGTTTGAATGTACTCTGACAGCACCTGTTTACAGGTTTGGTAATTTCAAATTTTGTAAACAGGTTTTTATTCAAGGTTTTTTTAAATTCAATATTAGTTCTTTGAAACAATTAAAATAATATGAAATAACGTCACGTCTCAGAAATAAAAGAAAACAATTGAGCAGTCGCATTTAGACGCAAAATTTGCAATTCTTGAGAGTACACTCACAATACCCAACTACAGAGTTGGGGTTTTTAAATTTTTCCAAAATTCAAAACTAAGTTTTCGGAATTTTTTAGAAAATCCATGAGAAACGGCATATCTCAAGAACTACAAAGATTTGAGTAGTCAAGTTCGGACACAAGATTCGCAACCTCTGAACGTACTCTGACTGCGCCACGTCTCTAAGAACACTATAGAAAACCGAATATACTGGAAATAAGATCTGCATCCTTTGAATGTACTCTGACAGCACCTGTTTACAGGTTTGGTAATTTCAAATTTTGTAAAAAGGTTTTTATTCAAGGTTTTTTTAAATTCAATCTTAGTTCTTTGAAACAATTTAAAATAATATGAAATAACGTCACGTCTCAGAAATAAAATAAAACAATTGAGCAGTCGCATTTAGACGCAAAATTTGCAATTCTTGAGAGTACACTCACAATACCCAACTACAGAGTTGGGTTTTTTAATTTTTCCAAAATTCAAAACTAAGTTTTCGGAATTTTTTAGAAAATCCATGAGAAACGGCATATCTCAAGAACTACAAAGATTTGAGTAGTCAAGTTCGGACGCAAGATTCGCAACCTCTGAACGTACTCTGACTGCGCCACGTCTCTAAGTTTCTAAGAACACTATAGAAAACCGCATATACTGGAAACAAGATCTGCATCCTTTGAATGTACTCTGACAGCACCTGTTTACAGGTTTGGTAATTTCAAATTTAGTATATAGGTTTTTATTCAAGGTTTTTAAATTCAATCTTAGTTCTTTAAAACAATTCAAAATGAGATTAAACAAAGTCACGTCTCAGAAACAAAAAAAACAATTGAGCAGTCGCATTTAGACGCAAAAATTGCAACTCTTGAGAGTGCTCTCACAATACCCTTCTACAGAGTTGGGGTTTTTAAATTTTGCGAAACTTCAAATTTACGTATTCGGAAATTTTTAAGAAAATCCATAAGAAACGGCATATCACAAAAACTACAAAGATTTGAGCAGTCAAGTTCGGACGCAAGATTTGCAACCTCTGAACGTACCACCGCAACCTCTGAATTTTCTAAGAACACTATAGAAAACCGCATATACTGGAAATAAGATCTGCATCCTTTGAATGTACTCTGACAGCACCTGTTTACAGGTTTGGTAATTTCAAATTTTTAGGTTTTTCTTCAAGGTTTTTTAAATTCAATCTTAGTTCTTTGAAATAATTTAAAATGATATGAAATAACGTCACGTCTCAGAAATAAAAAAAAACAATTGAGCAGTCGCATTTAGACGCAAAATTTGCAACTCTTGAGAGTGCTCTCACAATACCCAACTACAGAGTTGGGGTTTTTTAATTTTTCCAAAATTCAAAACTAAGTTTTCGGAATTTTTTAGAAAATCCATGAGAAACGGCATATCTCAAGAACTACAAAGATTTGAGTAGTCAAGTTCGGACGCAAGATTCGCAACCTCTGAACGTACTCTGACTGCGCCACGTCTCTAAGTTTCTAAGAACACTATAGAAAACCGCATATACTGGAAACAAGATCTGCATCCTTTGAATGTACTCTGACAGCACCTGTTTACAGGTTTGGTAATTTCAAATTTAGTATATAGGTTTTTATTCAAGGTTTTTAAATTCAATCTTAGTTCTTTAAAACAATTCAAAATGAGATTAAACAAAGTCACGTCTCAGAAACAAAAAAAACAATTGAGCAGTCGCATTTAGATGCAAAAATTGCAACTCTTGAGAGTGCTCTCACAATACCCTTCTACAGAGTTGGGGTTTTTAAATTTTGCGAAACTTCAAATTTACGTATTCGGAAATTTTTAAGAAAATCCATAAGAAACGGCATATCACAAAAACTACAAAGATTTGAGCAGTCAAGTTCGGACGCAAGATTTGCAACCTCTGAACGTACCACCGCAACCTCTGAATTTTCTAAGAACACTATAGAAAACCGCATATACTGGAAATAAGATCTGCATCCTTTGAATGTACTCTGACAGCACCTGTTTACAGGTTTGGTAATTTCAAATTTTTAGGTTTTTCTTCAAGGTTTTTTAAATTCAATCTTAGTTCTTTGAAATAATTTAAAATGATATGAAATAACGTCACGTCTCAGAAATAAAAAAAAACAATTGAGCAGTCGCATTTAGACGCAAAATTTGCAACTCTTGAGAGTGCTCTCACAATACCCAACTACAGAGTTGGGGTTTTTTAATTTTTCCAAAATTCAAAACTAAGTTTTCGGAATTTTTTAGAAAATCCATGAGAAACGGCATATCTCAAGAACTACAAAGATTTGAGTAGTCAAGTTCGGACGCAAGATTCGCAACCTCTGAACGTACTCTGACTGCGCCACGTCTCTAAGTTTCTAAGAACACTATAGAAAACCGCATATACTGGAAACAAGATCTGCATCCTTTGAATGTACTCTGACAGCACCTGTTTACAGGTTTGGTAATTTCAAATTTAGTATATAGGTTTTTATTCAAGGTTTTTAAATTCAATCTTAGTTCTTTAAAACAATTCAAAATGAGATTAAACAAAGTCACGTCTCAGAAACAAAAAAAACAATTGAGCAGTCGCATTTAGACGCAAAAATTGCAACTCTTGAGAGTGCTCTCACAATACCCTTCTACAGAGTTGGGGTTTTTAAATTTTGCGAAACTTCAAATTTACGTATTCGGAAATTTTTAAGAAAATCCATAAGAAACGGCATATCACAAAAACTACAAAGATTTGAGCAGTCAAGTTCGGACGCAAGATTTGCAACCTCTGAACGTACCACCGCAACCTCTGAATTTTCTAAGAACACTATAGAAAACCGCATATACTGGAAATAAGATCTGCATCCTTTGAATGTACTCTGACAGCACCTGTTTACAGGTTTGGTAATTTCAAATTTTTAGGTTTTTCTTCAAGGTTTTTTAAATTCAATCTTAGTTCTTTGAAACAATTTAAAATGATATGAAATAACGTCACGTCTCAGAAATAAAAAAAAACAATTGAGCAGTCGCATTTAGACGCAAAATTTGCAACTCTTGAGAGTGCTCTCACAATACCCAACTACAGAGTTGGGGTTTTTTAATTTTTCCAAAATTCAAAACTAAGTTTTCGGAATTTTTTAGAAAATCCATGAGAAACGGCATATCTCAAGAACTACAAAGATTTGAGTAGTCAAGTTCGGACGCAAGATTCGCAACCTCTGAACGTACTCTGACTGCGCCACGTCTCTAAGTTTCTAAGAACACTATAGAAAACCGAATATATTGGAAATAAGATCTGCATCCTTTGAATGTACTCTGACAGCACCTGTTTACAGGTTTGGTAATTTCAAATTTTGTAAATAGGTTTTTATTCAAGGTTTTTTTAAATTCAATCTTAGTTCTTTGAAACAATTTAAAATAATATGAAATAACGTCACGTCTCAGAAATAAAATAAAAGAATTGAGCAGTCGCATTTAGACGCAAAATTTGCAATTCTTGAGAGTACACTCACAATACCCAACTACAGAGTTGGGGTTTTTAATTTTTCCAAAATTCAAAACTAAGTTTTCGGAATTTTTTAGAAAATCCATGAGAAACGGCATATCTCAAGAACTACAAAGATTTGAGTAGTCAAGTTCGGACGCAAGATTCGCAACCTCTGAACGTACTCTGACTGCGCCACGTCTCTAAGAACACTATAGAAAACCGCATATACTGGAAACAAGATCTGCATCCTTTGAATGTACTCTGACAGCACCTGTTTACAGGTTTGGTAATTTCAAATTTAGTATATAGGTTTTTATTCAAGGTTTTTAAATTCAACCTTATTTCTTTAAAACAATTCAAAATGAGATTAAACAAAGTCACGTCTCAGAAATAAAAAAAAACAATTGAGCAGTCGCATTTAGATGCAAAAATTGCAACTCTTGAGAGTGCTCTCACAATACCCTTCTACAGAGTTGGGGTTTTTAAATTTTGCGAAACTTCAAATTTACGTATTCGGAAATTTTTAAGAAAATCCATAAGAAACGGCATATCTCAAAAACTACAAAGATTTGAGCAGTCAAGTTCGGACGCAAGATTTGCAACCTCTGAACGTACCACCGCACCGCAACCTCTGAATTTTCTAAGAACACTATAGAAAACCGCATATACTGGAAATAAGATCTGCATCCTTTGAATGTACTCTGACAGCACCTGTTTACAGGTTTGGTAATTTCAAATTTTTAGGTTTTTCTTCAAGGTTTTTTAAATTCAATCTATGTTCTTTGAAACAATTTAAAATCATATGAAATAACGTCACGTCTCAGAAATAAAAAAAAAACAATTGAGCAGTCGCATTTACACGCAAAATTTGCAACTCTTGAGAGTGCTCTCACAATACCCAACTACAGAGTTGAGGTTTTTTAATTTTTCCAAAATTCAAAACTAAGTTTTCGGAATTTTTTAGAAAATCCATGAGAAACGGCATATCTCAAGAACTACAAAGATTTGAGTAGTCAAGTTCGGACGCAAGATTCGCAACCTCTGAACGTACTCTGACTGCGCCACGTCTCTAAGTTTCTAAGAACACTATAGAAAACCGCATATACTGGAAATAAGATCTGCATCCTTTGAATGTACTCTGACAGCACCTGTTTACAGGTTTGGTAATTTCAAATTTAGTATAAAGGTTTTTATTCAAGGTTTTTTAAACTCAATCTTAGTTCTTTAAAACAATTCAAAATGAGATTAAACAAAGTCACGTCGCAGAAATAAAAAAAAACAACTGAGCAGTCGCATTTAGACGCAAAAATTGCAACTCTTGAGAGTGCTCTCACAATACCCTTCTACAGAGTTGGGGTTTTTAAATTTTGCGAAACTTCAAATTTACGTATTCGGAAATTTCTAAGAAAATCCATAAGAAACGGCATATCTCAAAAACTACAAAGATTTGAGTAGTCAAGTTCGGACGCAAGATTCGCAACCTCTGAACGTACTCTGACTGCGCCACGTCTCTAAGTTTCTAAGAACACTATAGAAAACCGCATATACTGGAAATAAGATCTGCATCCTTTGAATGTACTCTGACAGCACCTGTTTACAGGTTTGGTAATTTCAAATTTAGTATAAAGGTTTTTATTCAAGGTTTTTTAAACTCAATCTTAGTTCTTTAAAACAATTCAAAATGAGATTAAACAAAGTCACGTCGCAGAAATAAAAAAAAAACAACTGAGCAGTCGCATTTAGACGCAAAAATTGCAACTCTAGAGAGTGCTCTCACAATACCCTTCTACAGAGTTGAGGTTTTTAAATTTTGCGAAACTTCAAATTTACGTATTCGGAAATTTCTAAGAAAATCCATAAGAAACGGCATATCTCAAAAACTACAAAGATTTGAGCAGTCAAGTTCGGACGCAAGATTTGCAACCTCTGAACGTACCACCGCAACCTCTGAAGTTTCTAAGAACACTATAGAAAACCGCATATACTGGAAATAAGATCTGCATCCTTTGAATGTACTCTGACAGCACCTGTTTACAGGTTTGGTAATTTCAAATTTTTAGGTTTTTCTTCAAGGTTTTTTAAATTCAATCTTAGTTCTTTGAAACAATTTAAAATGATATGAAATAACGTCACGTCTCAGAAATAAAAAAATACAATTGAGCAGTCGCATTTAGACGCAAAATTTGCAACTCTTGAGAGTGCTCTCACAATACCCAACTACAGAGTTCAGGTTTTTTAATTTTTCCAAAATTCAAAACTAAGTTTTCGGAATTTTTTTAGAAAATCCATGAGAAACGGCATATCTCAAGAACTACAAAGATTTGAGTAGTCAAGTTCGGACGCAAGATTCGCAACCTCTGAACGTACTCTGACTGCGCCACGTCTCTAAGTTTCTAAGAACACTATAGAAAACCGCATATACTGGAAATAAGATCTGCATCCTTTGAATGTACTCTGACAGCACCTGTTTACAGGTTTGGTAATTTCAAATTTAGTATATAGGTTTTTATTCAAGGTTTTTTAAATTCAATCTTAGTTCTTTAAAACAATTCAAAATGAGATTAAACAAAGTCACGTCTCAGAAATAAAAAAAACAATTGAGCAGTCGCATTTAGACGCAAAAATTGCAACTCTTGAGAGTGCTCTCACAATACCCTTCTACAGAGTTGGGGTTTTTAAATTTTGCGAAACTTCAAATTTACGTATTCGGAAATTTCTAAAAAAAATCCATAAGAAACGGCATATCTCAAAAACTACAAAGATTTGAGCAGTCAAGTTCGGACGCAAGATTTGCAACCTCTGAACGTACCACCGCAACCTCTAAAGTTTCTAAGAACACTATAGAAAACCGCATATACTGTAAATAAGATCTGCATCCTTTTAATGTACTCTGACAGCACCTGTTTACAGGTTTGGTAGTTTCAAATTTTTAGGTTTTTCTTCAAGGTTTTTTAAATTCAATCTTAGTTCTTTGAAACAATTTAAAATGATATGAAATAACGTCACGTCTCAGAAATAAAAAAAAAACAATTGAGCAGTCGCATTTAGACACAAAATTTGCAACTCTTGAGATTGCTCTCACAATACCCAACTACAGAGTTGGGGTTTTTTAGTTTTTCCAAAATTCAAAACTAAGTTTTCGGAATTTTTTAGAAAATCCATGAGAAACGGCATATCTCAAGAACTACAAAGATTTGAGTAGTCAAGTTCGGACGCAAGATTCGCAACCTCTGAACGTACTCTGACTGCGCCACGTCTCTAAGTTTCTAAGAACACTATAGAAAACCGCATATACTGGAAATAAGATCTGCATCCTTTGAATGTACTCTGACAGCACCTGTTTACAGGTTTGGTAATTTCAAATTTTTAGGTTTTTCTTCAAGGTTTTTTAAATTCAATCTATGTTCTTTGAAACAATTTAAAATGATATGAAATAACGTCACGTCTCAGAAATAAAAAAAAAACAATTGAGCAGTCGCATTTAGACACAAAATTTGCAACTCTTGAGAGTGCTCTCACAATACCCAACTACAAAGTTGGGGTTTTTAAATTTTGCGAAACTTCAAATTTACGTATTCGGAAATTTCTTTAAAAAATCCATAAGAAACGGCATATCTCAAAAACTACAAAGATTTGAGCAGTCAAGTTCGGACGCAAGATTTGCAACCTCTGAACGTACCACCGCAACCTCTGAAGTTTCTAAGAACACTATAGAAAACCGCATATACTGTAAATAAGATCTGCATCCTTTTAATGTACTCTGACAGCACCTGTTTACAGGTTTGGTAGTTTCAAATTTTTAGGTTTTTCTTCAAGGTTTTTTAAATTCAATCTTAGTTCTTTGAAACAATTTAAAATGATATGAAATAACGTCACGTCTCAGAAATAAAAAAAAAACAATTGAGCAGTCGCATTTAGACACAAAATTTGCAACTCTTGAGAGTGCTCTCACAATACCCAACTACAAAGTTGGGGTTTTTAATTTTTCCAAAATTCAAAACTAAGTTTTCGGAATTTTTTAGAAAATCCATGAGAAACGGCATATCTCAAGAACTACAAAGATTTGAGTAGTCAAGTTCGGACGCAAGATTCGCAACCTCTGAACGTACTCTGACTGCGCCACGTCTCTAAGTTTCTAAGAACACTATAGAAAACCGCATATACTGGAAATAAGATCTGCATCCTTTGAATGTACTCTGACAGCACCAGTTTACAGGTTTGGTAATTTCAAATTTAGTATATAGGTTTTTATTCAAGGTTTTTTTAAATTCAATCTTAGTTCTTTAAAACAATTCAAAATGAGATTAAACAAAGTCACGTCTCAGAAATAAAAAAAAACAATTGAGCAGTCGCATTTAGACGCAAAAATTGCAACTCTTGAGAGTGCTCTCACAATACCCTTCTACAGAGTTGGGGTTTTTAAATTTTGCGAAACTTCAAATTTACGTATTCGGAAATTTTTAAGAAAATCCATAAGAAACGGCATATCTCGAAAACTACAAAGATTTGAGCAGTCAAGTTCGGACGCAAGATTCGCAACCTCTGAACGTACTCTGACTGCGCCACGACTCTAAGTTTCTAAGAACACTATAGAAAACCGCATATACTGGAAAAAATATCTGCATCCTTTGAATGAACTCTGACAGCACCTGTTTACAGGTTTGGTAATTTCCAATTTAGTATATAGGTTTTTATTCAAGGTTTTTTAAATTCAATCTTAGTTCTTTAAAACAATTCAAAATGAGATTAAACAAAGTCACGTCTCAGAAATAAAAAAAACAATTGAGCAGTCGCATTTAGACGCAAAAATTGCAACTCTTGAGAGTGCTCTCACAACACCCTTCTACAGAGTTGGGGTTTTTAAATTTTGCGAAACTTCAAATTTACGTATTCGGAAACTTTTTAGAAAATCCATAAGAAACGGCATATCTCAAAAACTACAAAGATTTGAGCAGTCAAGTTCGGACGCAAGATTCGCAACCTCTGAACGTACCACCGCAACCTCTGAAGTTTCTAAGAACACTATAGAAAACCGCATATACTGGAAATAAGATCTGAATCCTTTGAATGTACTCTGACAGCACCTGTTTACAGGTTTGGTAATTTCAAATTTTTAGGTTTTTCTTCAAGGTTTTTTAAATTCAATCTTACTTTTTTGAAACAATTTAAAATGATATGAAATAACGTCACGTCTCAGAAATAAAAAAAAAACAATTGAGCAGTCGCATTTAGACACAAAATTTGCAACTCTTGAGAGTGCTCTCACAATACCCAACTACAAAGTTGGGGTTTTTTAGTTTTTCCAAAATTCAAAACTAAGTTTTCGGAATTTTTTAGAAAATCCATGAGAAACGGCATATCTCAAGAACTACAAAGATTTGAGTAGTCAAGTTCGGACGCAAGATTCGCAACCTCTGAACGTACTCTGACTGCGCCACGTCTCTAAGTTTCTAAGAACACTATAGAAAACCGCATATACTGGAAATAAGATCTGCATCCTTTGAATGTACTCTGACAGCACCAGTTTACAGGTTTGGTAATTTCAAATTTAGTATATAGGTTTTTATTCAAGGTTTTTTTAAATTCAATCTTAGTTCTTTAAAACAATTCAAAATGAGATTAAACAAAGTCACGTCTCAGAAATAAAAAAAAACAATTGAGCAGTCGCATTTAGACGCAAAAATTGCAACTCTTGAGAGTGCTCTCACAATACCCTTCTACAGAGTTGGGGTTTTTAAATTTTGCGAAACTTCAAATTTACGTATTCGGAAATTTTTAAGAAAATCCATAAGAAACGGCATATCTCGAAAACTACAAAGATTTGAGCAGTCAAGTTCGGACGCAAGATTCGCAACCTCTGAACGTACTCTGACTGCGCCACGACTCTAAGTTTCTAAGAACACTATAGAAAACCGCATATACTGGAAAAAATATCTGCATCCTTTGAATGAACTCTGACAGCACCTGTTTACAGGTTTGGTAATTTCCAATTTAGTATATAGGTTTTTATTCAAGGTTTTTTAAATTCAATCTTAGTTCTTTAAAACAATTCAAAATGAGATTAAACAAAGTCACGTCTCAGAAATAAAAAAAACAATTGAGCAGTCGCATTTAGACGCAAAAATTGCAACTCTTGAGAGTGCTCTCACAACACCCTTCTACAGAGTTGGGGTTTTTAAATTTTGCGAAACTTCAAATTTACGTATTCGGAAACTTTTTAGAAAATCCATAAGAAACGGCATATCTCAAAAACTACAAAGATTTGAGCAGTCAAGTTCGGACGCAAGATTCGCAACCTCTGAACGTACCACCGCAACCTCTGAAGTTTCTAAGAACACTATAGAAAACCGCATATACTGGAAATAAGATCTGCATCCTTTGAATGTACTCTGACAGCACCTGTTTACAGGTTTGGTAATTTCAAATTTTTAGGTTTTTCTTCAAGGTTTTTTAAATTAAATCTGACTTTTTTGAAACAATTTAAAATGATATGAAATAACGACACGTCTCAGAAATAAAAAAAAACAATTGAGCAGTCGCATTTAGACGCAAAATTTGCAACTCTTGAGAGTGCTCTCACAATACGCTACTACAGAGTTGGTTTTTTTTAAATTTTGCGAAATTTCAAATTTAAGTATTCCGAAATTTTTTCAAAAATCCATAAGAAACGGCATATCTCAAAAACTACAATGATTTGAGCAGTCAAGTTCGGACGCAATATTCGCAACCTCTGAACGTACTCTGACTGCACCACGTCTCTAAGTTTCTAAGAACACTATAGAAAACCGCAAATACTGGAAATAAGATCTGCATCCTTTGAATGTACTCTGGCAGCACGTGATTACAGGTTTTCTAATTTCAAATTTTGTAAAATCGGTTTTTATGGAAGTTTTTTTAAATTCAATCTTAGTTCTCTGGAAACACTCCAAAATGAGATGAAATAACGTCACGTCTCAGAAATAAAAAAAACAATCGAGCAGTCGCATTTAGACGCAAAATTTGCATGTTGAGAGTACTCTCACAAAACCCTACAACATAGCTGGGTTTTTAATTTTTGCGAAACTCTAAATTCAAGTTTTCGGAAATTTTTTTAGAAAATCAATAAGAAACGGCATACCTCAAAAACTACAAAGATTTGAGCAGTCAAGTTCGGACGCAAAATTCACAACCTCTGAAAGTCTTTTGACTGCGCCTAACTACAGGGGTAGAAATTTCAAACTCTGGAGACAAAAAACTTAAATTTGAGCTTTCAGAAAACTTTTTGACAAAAAAAATCACAAAAAACGTCATTTCTCAGTCATCAAGTTTTGAATCAAATCAAAAATTTAGTTTTAAGTGAATACAGTTTGTGCAATTGCATTCAATCTTCTATAAGCACGAACTTACTTCACTGAAATGCTCTTTAAAAAATGTCCAGTATAAACTCGTTAGGATGTCTTTCATGTTTTCGCACTCGATGTCATATTTCAAATAGTCTTTAATAAGATTCGTCGCGCGCGTTGGAATTAATACAATTCTGATTTCCGAAGTCTAAATTTAGTGCTTTCATATTTTTTCAAGTTCAAATGTCTTGTTTGTCCTTTTTCTTTAATTAAATAAAATTTTCCCTCAGGTCTGTTTTGCCATTGAAAATTCTTTGAAGTAGGAATGTGTAGTTCATGATCAAGTGACAGCGGTAAGATCTTAAGTTGAACCATTCGGTCTTTGTAACCATGATTAGCCTGAAATCCAAGCTGTTGCTTTCCTTTGCACACTTTCGATGATTTTAAAATCATTTTTAAAGGTTTCCATGGAGGTGAGCCATAGCTTACAATCGGGGCGACATACCTTTTGTATGCTTTTTTATATGCTTGGTTGTTAATTTCGAGAATTACCTTTCAAGCGAGTGTAACGCCTTTAGAGCTTTGGCTGATCTTGTTTTTGCATTTTCTGTCCAGTTCCAATCATTAGTGATTATGAGTCTAAGGTCTTTCATTACATTTATTTCCTCGATTATTGTATTATTGACTTAATGCTATTTATTATAGTTTTTGAAATAGTTCGTTCCATAGATTTTTTGGTGCACCAATTCCATTATCTTTTTGTGTCTATATTTAATTCTACAGGGTTATTCGATACAAATTTGTAATCATCAGCATAGCCAAAGCTTGCCGACATTGAGCACTCGGTTAGGTCACTTATACAAAGGATGAACATCGAAGATCCGAGAATCGACAGCTGAGGTACACCGCTGTATACGGGCAAAACATCAGAGACTGCTCGTCCGATTCGAATGGTTTGCTTTCTATTATACAGGTAATTTTGTTATAATTTCAAGCATGGGCCTGCAAAACCAAAACTTCCAAGCTTTTCAATAATAATCCAATGGTTAACCCTGTCGATCGCTTTCTTGAGATCTGAGTAGAGACAAGCCACATAATTTGTTTCAATTGAGATCATGAGGTTATCATTTTGTCGAACAATAATTTTTCTAACACTTTAGACTTTAGTGTTTTAGAATAAGTGACGTTAGACTTATTGGGCGGTAATTGGAAGCTAGTTTGTCTTGTTTTGAAAATGGTGACAATTTCACTTACTTTGCATGTTGATGGAAAGATGCATTTATTAGCTATCGCAATAAATAATAAATACAAAAATTTAGAGATAGAACAGCTGAGTTTCTTCAATAGAAGATTTCCGATAGAAAATTTCACCAGGTATAGACTAAGATTCTCTGACTTTTGAGGTAATTTAGCAGTTTTGAGAAGTTTATGTTGATAAAGAGAGCTTCTTCATATGATCTCTGATCTTCGGTTAATCTCTTTTCAAGTTATTTTTCAAGATATTTTAATTTGTGCTAATGAGCTTTTATGTTTAGATTTCCTAGGAACGTGTTTAGAGATTATGTCAACTAAGCAATGGTACCACAATTCGGTCATGAAATGAACATTGCTATAAGAGTACGGGTTAAACGGGTTTTCAATGATAAATTGATTTATGGCCTCCCAGTTTGCTTTCGAAAATGAACGTTTCAAGTTGTGATTTAGTTTCGTGTGGTAGGGTGGATAATCGGTGGTGTATACAGATTTCAGTCGGTTGTCTACTTTCACGGATGCTAATATTACGGGTTGATTACATAGTATTACGTCTAGTTGAGATTTGTCTTTATATAGTAGTAGTAGTAGTAGTTGAGGCTTCTGGGAAGTCACGCTTCCCAAGGGTTTATGAGTCCCGTCATTTACATGTTTTCATCAAGTTAAGTTTGTGTTTCGAGTTTTTTCCAGTTGTTACAGTGAATGCATTTGCAGATAATTCTCCAAGTTGAGATTTAGAAGTCAAAATTAACCCATGCTTACAGCGTTGTTTTTCATTTCTTCGCTGTTAAGTTTCTTCAGCTTCAATTTTACGCTTTTTTGACCTTGAGCAAATTACCTTTCGGCAAAGAGAGGCAAGGGTTAGAGTAATTCTGAAAACAACCCATGCCTATTGCGTTTTCTGATTGACTTGGTGGAACAAGTAAAAGAGTTGGGTCCTGCTACAAAGCAAGTATAAAAGATGGGTCTCAATACTTTCTTGCGTGTTTCAAACTGCGTTTTTTTAGTAAGGTGGGTGGAAACCTTATTTGAAACCGCTTTCTTTTTAAATTGTGAGATGGATTTTCATTCGACCCTGATGTATCTATACCCTTAGAGTTACGTTTCCCGGGTTAATCCCAACCTCCGATAAAATATCAGGTTAGTTTTCATCTTATTTACTCATTTTAACATAGATAGCGGGGATCCAGACTGATCTTACTTGATGTTGCGTTTTAAGGGCCTTGATAGACAGTAGAAATGCTGTGTCTACAGGCTTAACTAATGGCATATTGGGGAACCAGACTGACCTTAGGTAAATATTGTGTACAATTAATGTATGAAGGCGTACTTATTATCATTTAAAGGGTTACTTTATCACAGCAAGGTCATCAGTGGTGACTTTTTCCCCATTTTAGTCAATGTTGAAAAACGAGGGAGCTACGGGTAGGGGAGAGTATGGGGAGGGTAAGCGGGATGTGAATGTGCTCCGGACTGTGCATTATATGAGATGCCTTCGAATGCGGGTAATTATGCCTTCAGATGCCTTATTACCTTCAGGCCAAGCCATGATCTCAATTCACTCCTGTACGGCTCTTGATCTAGGGCTGGATAATGGTGAATCTTATGAAGATTGCCATCCAGAAAAGATAGAGCCTCTTCACAAGGTCCCATGATGCCAGTTGTTACGCTAAAATCGGCTATTAAATTTTCAGTTGTCATCCAATCTTGACCTCCGTGGAAAGCTTTGTCCTCTACCACAAGAGCAGACGAAGACTGTTCAGACATAGAGTCACCGTTAGCAGTATTCGACATCTTTTCTGAAGGATAAATTTTTCCAGATAATTTGAAGAAAAAAAACAGAAAAAAAAAACACTTTAATTATTATACAAAATGGCTGTTTTTTTTTCAGGCATAATTAGAAGGTCATAACTACCATAGTAACCAAGGTAACAGTCAGGAGTCTCTTCATCACGTATTTCAACCACAATTTTAGGAACATTCTAGATATGTAAGTGATAAAATAATCAGAAGGTCAAAAGTGAGGTTACACAGGAGTCACTTCATCATATGTTGCAGTCAAAATCCTAGAAGTTTACTTGATATGGAAGTGTTAACGATTAAAAAAAGGAGATGATTAAAGTTGCTATGATTAAATAACAACACTTATTATTGCAGAATGCGGGTGAATGATCTTTGCTCAGCTCTTGCCCTGATGTCCAGCAAACTCTGCAAGACACATACGGATCCGTCATCCGTTGAGGCCCTTCTTGCCAGTCGCCTTGTTGCTCTCGTTTCGATCATGATTTCTTGTTACTTTTTTCGTCGTATCTCTGTAACCGATCACAGTGTGTTCGTATAACGTGGCTTAAAAAAGAAGATAGTGACAATTTATGGAATTTCCAACCTAGAACGCATGCGATGTTCAGATATGATAGGCAATCAGCGGTAAAAAAGAAAGGCGGTGGCGTTTTGTTATATATACCAGTCAAATTGGCTCCGAAATTGAGGCCTGATCTAAATTTATTTGATAAAGAAAAATATGAGTCAGTGTGGGTTGAGTGCAAATCTACATTTAACATTTCGAGTAAAGAAAAAATGTTAGTTAATTTGTGTTATAACCCAAGCAGATCAAACTTTATTGATTTTTTGGAACAATTAACGCTTAACATAGATAATGCTTTTTCAGTTTCTAATAAAATTACGCTTTTGGGTGATTATAACATAAATTATCTGGATAGCAAAGAAAAAGAAAATTTAGATTCTATAATTATTCCATATGGATTGAAGGTTTTTTGTCCAAACGATGAGACCAGAATTAGTTCCTCAACAAAAACTCATATCGACTACATAATCAGTGACTATGAAACAAACGGCTTTGAGTTTTGTTTTGATACACCTTATAAAACCGACCATTTTGCTTCATTTATTTTGACGGATATAAAATGCGGCAAAATTTTACCGAGGATAATTACGACTTTCAATAAGAAAAATTATCAGAAAAATGAATTTTGCAATTCACTCTCCGCTCTTCCTTGGTATCTCTTATATCAATGTACAGACGCACAAAACATGTTCTCGACGATGATTTATTTAATTTCTTGTGCTCTACAGCAACATGCTCCTATCGAAAAAAAGTTTGTTCGTAATTTTAAACCAAAAAACGTGTTGAAAACGGAATGGTTCGATTCAGAATGTCAGCAATTGTTGACTAAGAAACAGAATTCACTCAGATCATATCGCAGTCAAAGCACAAGCGATAATTGGTCAAAGTACCAGTTTTTACGTAATCAAATGAGCAAATTGATTAGAAGTAAACAATTCGATCATTCAAAAAATTGTTTTTCACTTCTCAGCACTATCCAACAAAAATGGAAATATATTAACCAAGTTAGAGGTACATGTTCTGGCAACCATCGAATTACAGTTCTACGAAATTCCTTCAGTGAAATGATAACCCAAGACAAAAAAATTGCCAATCATTTAAATTATATTTTTTCAAACTTAGGCGAATTTTTCGGCGCTAAAAAGCCTCCGAATTACAACAAATCTGCCTCTGAATCTGCATCTTTTCATTTTCAACACATTACAGTGAAGCAATGCTTTGATATAGTTCGAAAAATCAATGTTGGAAAACCTCTCGGACCTTGTACCGTACCTGCTTGGGCAATCATTGACGGTCAATCAGTTATAGTTCCACATTTAACTTTTGTCATAAATACTTGCTTAGATGAGAACATTTTCCCGATCGAACTGAAAAAAGCAAACGTAACCCCTTTGTTCAAAAAAGATGACCCAATGGATGCAAAAAATTATCGGCCAATATCAATAACTTGTGCTTTTTCTAAAATTTTTGAAAAAATTTTACATGCCCAAATAACAGAACATCTTGACAAATTTCAAATAATGACACCATTTCAATTCGGATTTCGCAAAAACATTTCAACACAAGATGCTCTTGTTTATGTGACAGAAAGTATTCGAAATCAAATAGATTCAAAAAAAATCGTACATGCAGCTTTATTAGATCTGTCCAAGGCTTTTGATTCTATTTCGCATGAAGTTTTAATTGAAAAAATGCTTTCTCTCGGTTTTTCAAATGGAGCAAATGCTTTAATTGCTAGCTTCCTAAACAAACGTATTCAAAGAGTAAACGTCAATGGAATTTTTTCAGACTGGATTGAAATAAAACGAGGTGTCCCACAAGGAACGGTACTTGGTCCGTTGTTGTTCAATATTTATGTTAATGACATACAAGAGCGATTATATGAGGGTTGTACTTTAGTTCAATATGCTGACGACTGTATGGTTTTTTCCTCTTCTATAATTTCTGAGGATGCTTTGAATCGATTGCAAAAATCACTCAATAATCTAACGGAATTTTTTGCAGAGAACCAATTGAATCTGAATGCATCTAAATCGGAATTTATAACATTTTGTCAAAAAAATGATAGCAAAAATGTGGATACTGATAAACTAGTAATTAGTGGGCATTATGTAGCAAAAAAATCAGAATGCAAATATTTAGGCATAATTCTTGATTCAAGTTTATCTTTTCATGCTCAAATCAAAACAATTCTCCAAAAAATGGCCCAAGGGATTAAAACTATTGATACAATTGGACAACAACTGCCGACATTATCATTAGTTGCCTTGCTTCATTGTCTTGTTTTATCACATTTAGATTATTCAGCAATTTTTTTACAACAAATTAATGCTACTTTGATGCTATCTCTGGAGAAACAGTTGAACTGGGCGCTAAAAAGAACATATTTCAGATCGAATTTTAAATCTTCTTCCCTTCTTCGCATTAGCAAATCGTTCATTGGAATCGAGAAAAGAATTGAGTTAAAGTGTATAACATACTTATACCAATATCTTACAAACAAAAAGAAGGCTTTTGAAAATACACTGAGACTACCGACTGCCAATTATAGGCTCAACGAAAGAACGAAACAAATTATTTTTGACAAACATTGTTCGACTGCTTCTCTACAAAAATCATTTTTTCATTTGACTTCTAAAAAATGGAATTCACTGCCCATAATTTTGCGCAATTTAGAAAAATTGAAAACAGAATTCAAGAAAAAATTGAAAGAATTTTACGTGAGTGAATTGAGAAACAATCCTATATGTACTAATACAAATACGTGGCGTGATTACCGTTTTTGCTAGTTCTATATTTTTTAATTCAGTTTAATTTTTCACACATTGCTTGAAAGAGAAACTGTATATACTCTGTATATACGTTGTATAATTGGACTATCTGTAAAATTGTTTGTAAAGTTTTATTACCAGCTTGTTCCTAATTCTTAAATCTTTAATTTTCTATAGTATCCGAAACTTCATATACTTTAATCAACCAATTTCCGAACTGTAACCGATTTTGTTTTTTTTTGTTTTGTTTATTGCTTGTTTTCTGATGTTTTGTTTTTGTTTGATGTAACCAATGAATTTATAACCAACTTTATTATTTACACTTTGCTACACTGATGCCTCGGCTTTTTATTGTATAGTAATTCAAGTGTTCTTTCTTCTTCTTCTTCATAAATGCGCACATTTCCAATCCACGTCCTGTTCTAGTGGCGTTCCTCAAGGCAGCATCTTGGGGCCGTTGCGAATACAGTTTTCTCAAAGCTTTGTCTACTGCTTCTCTCAGTGGAACATTTGTATACAAACTCTTCACATCTAGAGATATCAAATTTTCATTGGGCTCATTACTAGTGCTCTCTAAGATTTCTCTCGAATCTAGTGAGTTGGTTTCGATGTTTGCGCCCTCAATTTTCTCGAAAAACTTTGCAAGAACCTTGTTCAAGTTATAATAAGAGCTACCAGGCAAGGAGAGGACCGGTCTTAATGGGTTATTCACTTTATGCAAATTTCGCCAACCCATAAAGCCTGGCGGGCTGCCCCCAGTGGACCTCACCCTTTGGTAGAGATTCTCACTTATTAGCCAACAACTCCTTATTGATGTCTCGTAGGTGCCCTTCCTCATTACAAAAAAACCGACGCCTTTGTCAAACTTGTTACACAATTGTCATAGTTGTTACATGATTCAAAGTTGTTTTCTACTGATATAACTTCTCTACAGCAAGATATTGAGTCTTATACAAACTGTTGTTTTGCAAATGATTTATCGGTCAATCACAATAAGTGCAGTCTCAATGTTTTCAAAGGCAATTTTCCTCGTCATGTGATGGTCAACGACCAGGACATAACTGCCTCAACTTGTCTCGGATGGCTTGAACTGGATGATACATATCAAAAATAAGCTGTTTTCATGTAACAAGTCACTTCATTTCCTCAGGCGCAATTTTCTTTTCACTGCCTCTAAATCCACCAACCTCATGCTTGATAACATGTGTATAAAGAGTATGCTTTTTTATGCATCCCCTCTTTGGTTTCTTCCATTATTTTAGATCCGAAAACTTGAAAGTTTCAATCGAAAGTGTCTGAAATGGGTTATTGGTTCAATACCCTATAAAGACCAGTTACTTCTCAGAAAAACTCTGCCTATCTGTTAGCATCTTATTTTCAACTATGTGTTACTGTTCTACAAAACGTTACAAGGCCTTACAGAATTGCCGTTTTCTACGTTTTTCTTTTTTAAGGTGACCACCCGCCGGAAATCCACCATCATCTGCACAACTCAATCAGCAAAGAAGTGACAGACTGAGAAGTTCTTTTTTCATCGCGTTGAGAAATCGGTCAACGCGTTGATCCGTCTTGGTGTAGACATCTTCGCTCCCCTCGAGTCTTTCAAGAGAAGAGTCAAGGAACTACTTTTAGAGAGAACTGTGTCAACTTTTGATCAAGTGAACTCGTGTCCATGGTTCTTGAAGTGCACTTGCTCAAACTGTCGATCTTGACTTGAGATTGTTGTTTTAATTTTTGCTTTAAATTATTCAAGGGAATTTTTTCTTTCTTCTTCTTCTTCTTCTTCTTCTTCTTCTTCTTCTCGATAATTATCCTGGTGTCCGCCCAATCGGCACTGGGGAAGTTATGCACCGCATCATTGGTAAGACTGTTTGCAGGAAGTTTTCAACTGAAATGGAGCTGTCATCTGGTCCCCTACAACTCACTGCTGGTCATAAGAGTGGTATTGATGCCTCTATTCATTCTATAAGAAACTTCTTCAACGGTTCTGACAGTGACGGAATTCTTCTGGTAGACGCAGAAAATGCCTTTAACCTCCTTAACCGCAGAGTAGTTCTACATAACATCCAGTACAGCTGCCAACTTGTGTCAAGATTTGCCCACAATCTTTAACGCTTTTTGGTATTTGGTGAAGAATTGTCCGGTGAAGAGGGAAAGACTCAGTTTAACCGTTTGCCATGGTTGTCTATGGCCTCTCCATTACTCTGCTTATCTACACTGCTCCTGTGAACAGTGGTAAGCATATCTGGTATGCGGATGACGCTGGAGGTGCTGGAAAACTGAGGCATTAAGACATTGGTGGGACTTTCTTTGTCAGATGGGACCGAGCTTAGGTTACTACCCGAATGCAGAGAAGACCATCTTAGTTGTCAAACCTGACTAAATGAATGAAGCGAAACTTGTATTTGAGGAAACTGGTGTTGTCATCACTGCTATAGGTGCCAAGTATTTAGGCACACCACTTGGGAGCAAAAAGTATGAGAACTAGTTGTTGACCAACCGCGATGACAAAATCGGGAAACAACTTGAGAAACTGTCAGGAATTGCGTCGATACATCCGCAAGCAGCCTATGCTGGTTTCACTGTTGGATTCCTGAACAAGTGGAACTTTCTTGCCCGTACCGTGGACACTTTCGGTGATCATGTGCACTGCCTAGAGGAAACCATCGAGAATCAAGTTATCCATGCACTGTTGGGGCTTCCGTGTAATCGCAATCTTGTGACATATTGAGGCTCCCATGCAGTGTGGGTGGACTTGACATTCAGAACCCCGTGATGTCTACCCCCGGTGAGCTAACGAGCTCTGTTATTCTGGCTACCCCTTTGATGATTCTCATAAACGAACAGCAATCATTAACAGTGGACACATGCCATGAGCAGGCGAAACAGAAGCATGTTCTTATGAAAAAAAGCGAGAACGTTCAGAAGATTATCTTCAGAACACTTTATTGGTTTCCACTAGTTCCGAAAAACAAATATTGGAGTTAACATACGAGAAAGGAGCTTGCAATTGGCTGAATACCCTTCCGATTGAAAAAAAGGGATATGCACTCCATAAATGTGACTTTCGTGATGCGTGGGCAATGTGCTACTGCCTACCTGTCAAGAACCTGCGACCAATTGCGTTTGTGGCCAGTCCTTCAATGTGGAGCACGCCATGATTTGTAAAACCGGAGGTTTTGTTGAGCAGCAAAATGACGAGATTAGAAATTTTTTCGCCCGTACCTTAGATTCTGTTTGCGAGAAGTTGGCCTTGAGCCTCATTTGCAGCCTCTCAGCGGTGAAATTCTCCAACCGAGTACTGCGAACTCATCTGACGAAGCGTGTCTTGACATTGTCTGCGACAATTTCTGGGCAAGAAGAAGCGTTAAGACTAATCCGACAAGAGTAATACGCCATATTCTGATGCCATTAGTGAAATCCGGCTGAAGACTTTTTCTCACTCCTACGATCAGCTACCACAGTCTTCAGGGGAACCCGAAAATGGAGAACCGACAACGGCCAAGACTAAAACTTCCATCACTTTGATGTTATATTATTTTTCTGTTGTGAATATACTTTGTATTCTTATTAATGCAGAATAGTTGTTACATTGTCCCACATTCCAGTGGCTTGTTCCAAAAAAACTTGTAAAATTGCAGTTCTATCTGTTTGCAACTTAAATTAGCTTTTACATATTCTTACGGTGCTTTTATTTTGTATAGCTTTGTTATTTTTTTTCAGTGTACTGATGATGGCATAATGTTCTCTTTTTTTTGTATAATATTAACCGAGATAACAGTCAGGAGACCCTTCACCACGTATTCACGTATTCAAGTCAAAATCCTTGGAAATTTTTAGATATGAAAATGATAATGATAAAAAAATTTGACAGGTGCTGATTTCCTTACAATCAAAATCGATACCGGTTACGTTTCTTCGATAAGAGCACGCAACTCGACACGAGAAAATATAATATACAAAAGTTACAAATAAAAAATTTTGTCGAAATATGTTTTGTCATTTATTGTTCCGAGTACGCAAGCGGCGTTCACAATCTCTATTGCCAGGGAGATTCTCTGTTTTAAGAAGCTGCCTGCTCTGGGTTCCTCAGTGCATATGCTTAGGTTCTTACGAAGCTTGCTAAACATTTCTGTGCTGGGGCCGACCTCGCCCTGAATCTCAAAAGCTAGCGGTTGAAAGGGATACCCATCATCTACTAGATCTTTATACTTGTCATTTGTCGCTCTTCCGCTTCAGCGGCAACCGTACCAGGGTTAAATACAGACCCGGCATTAATCCTACAAGGAGCTAAGGAGTCTACTACCGTTACATCTCACAATAGCTACTGACCAACAGCCCATGGAACGAGCGTCTGGTCGCTTCTGATTGGTCCTGTAGAGGTGTCATGGTTCTAAAACAGACAAAATGTGAAACGAAACAATCTCTGCTTTATAAGGGCATTCAGAATCTCCCTGCACTTTTGAGGCAAGAAAGACCATTCCATTCATCTTCGGTAACGACTATTCAGCTACCGAAGTCCTATCACAAATCTGAGTTGTTGGTTTAACAGTTTTAACTTTAAATTTTTGCACGGGATGACGTTCAACCAATGGTAGCCAAATCTATCTTGGAACGCGTTGAATCTTTTTACGTCCGTTGGTTCGAGTCGTAAAATCAAGTCAGCCTTCAAAAATTGGCTCTAACCAATTTTTTTGGATTTCATTTTCCGGAGCTTTTTCTTTTTGTCCAAGCTCAAACCACCGTTGAAGCGCAACATCATAGGTTCCATCCACATGCTCCAAACCAAAAATTTTGCTCAAGGAATTTTTCGCTCCTACTGCTGAGGCTAAGAAAGCGGGTAAAGCGAGTAGACGAGCGGAAGAAACGCCCAAGCGAACTTTGGCTGCCGGGAGAACTGCTTGTAAAAACTGGTTATCATCTATTTTCACATTAGTGACCTTGCATAACGAGTTTCTGAGTTATTTGTAGTAGCGTTCCAAAAAATCATTTTACAAAAAACAAAAGCTCGTACGCAAAAAATGTAGGAGTTTTGGCATGCTAAAGCAATTTTTCAGGAGGTAAAAACCATAATGGGCGTCTAATTTGTCAATGACATCCGAGATTTTTTCAAGCTCCCTAATTTTTTCGTCGAGCAATTTTTTTTGGCAAAGTTCGCCGATTCGAGAATCTAAAATGAGGAGTTCTTTTTTGTTTTTATTTATATTATGGGGCATATTTTTCGAAATTGTGTTAAAATTGAATTATACTGTGTACTCGTAGTCGGTCCCAAAAAACAAAATTCGTACTTCTCAATGTTCGAGCTCAGGTCATAAACTTGTTCCAATTTCAGAATGTTTTTAAGGTCCCGGAGTACTACCCTATAATCGTCGGCTAAATTTCCATCATCTAAATACCAGATGTTAGTTTCGACTCCAAATGTTTGACTAATGTCTGAATTGACATAATGACAGAGCTTCCGTACAAAAAGTAACTAAGCTTACTATATGAGCAATGGGTGTAATTATACAATTCGCGGCGATTTGAATAAAAATGATTCAGCATTGTTTCTCTATTTAGAGAGTTAAAGGCAATCTTAAAATCTAGTTTTGAAAAAACAAGGCATTTTGGATTGTCGTCGCGTTACATTAATTTTTGGCATAATGTCGAATATCTTTTATAGACCATTGATGTTTTTCCTTGAGATCATGATAACATTACAATGCACTTTACCACGGCCACTTTTTGAGAAGATATAGGAAAAACGCGATGCCTTAACAATTTTTGAAAAATATCTACGTCAGTTCAAAAAATCAGCGTTTGCTGTCACCGCATCAAGTTTCTGTAAACTTGTCTGAAAATTACAGTAATCCATAGTGCCAGCCCATGGCCGTTTTAGGAGCACGGTGGTTCAACACTTCTAGAGTCCTCGTTTGCTTAGCCCCTCGACTCGATACCTCAATCAGAATATTCAGTTCAGTTCAAATCAGTTCAATTCATTCTGATTATATCGGCGATTTTTCGTCTCTTTCGATCAGCTTGTGCTCTTTTCCTTTTCAATTCTTCATTTCGAATGTATTGATTCCAGTTTATCTCCAAAAATTGTCCAGTATATTTTTGAAACCATTCGTTGTTGAAGAGTTTATGACTTCACTTGGCAGTGCATTTCAGTCTCTTGCAGCTCGAATTGTGAAGAAATGTTTTCGTACTTCTAGACTGGCCTTCTTCAATAAACCCTGTTGTCGTTCGTCCTAGTTTCTAGTTTGTTTAGGTCAAACGTTTCTTTCGTCATTTTCGGATCATAAGGGTCGTATCGAATCTTCAACTTTTCATTCATTGTTCCTCGTCTTCTACGGTACTCAAGTGACGGTAGATCTGGTTTTTGCAATCGCTAGTTATAGCCTAAAGCTGTATTCCAATAACCTTTCGTGTTGCCGGTCATTGAATATTTTCTATCAATGTTACCTGTTTCTTCAATCGCGGAGGACATACTTGGTTACAAAAATCAAGATGAGGTCGAATGAGTTTCTTGTATATATTCTATATTCAGAAAAACAGGTCTTGCCAATCTTACAAAATTCTTCTTGAAAATGGCAAATACTGAGCTGGCCCATTTTACTTTTGCGAAAATGTGCAACTCAAATGAAAGTTTTCTATCAATTGTAACTCCCAGATCTTTTTCTTCCTCTACCGTCTCCAATTGATTCTGATGTAGCCAGTGACTTCTTGCAGTATGGATAGATTTCGCAAGCCGGATAGTCATTTGGACACATTTGTCTTCGTTGAATTTTAGAAGCCTGTTGTTTGATCACTCTTGAGATTCTTAAGATCCTTTTGCAGAGTTTTGACGTCAATGTCATTACTTAGATCTCTATAAATTTTTGACGAAAATGACGAAAGAAATGTTTAACCTAAACAAACTAGAAACTAGGACAAACGACAGCAAAGTTTTATTGAAAAGGCCAGTCTAGAAGTACGAAAACATTACATCACAATTCGAGCAGCAACAGATTGGAATGCACTGCCAAGTGAAGTCATAAATTCTTCAACAACGAATGGTTTCAAAAATATACTGGACAATTTTTGGAGATAAACTGGAATCATTACATTCGAAATGAAGAAATTTAAAGGAATACAGCACGAGTTGATCGGAAGAGATGAAAAATCGCCTTTATAATCAGAATGAAATGAACTGATTTCAACTGAACTGAAAACTCTGAGTGAGGAATCGAGTCGAGGGGCTACGCAAACGAGGATTCTAGAAGTGTTGAACCACCGTGCTCTTAAAACGGCCATTGGCTGGAACTCTGGAATACTGTAATTTTCAGACAGTTTTACAGAAACATGATGCGGTGACAGCAGAAGAAGATGATTTTTTGAACTGACGTAAAAAATTCTCAAAATGCTTTTATAGGAAATGTTTTTCCAAACTCAAACCAGAGCACTTTTCAAAATTTCAATCACATGCTGAGGCTAAGAAAGCGGGTAAATCAAGTTGTCGAGCTGAAGTAAAACTTAAACTAAATTTAACTGCTGGAGGCACTGTTGATAAGAACTGACCTTCACTCCTTATCACATCTGAGTTCTTGCAAATTGATTTTTTATGCATTCTGTCGTAACAATACAAAAAAATTTTTTTCAAAAAACAAGGCTTGAACGCAAAAGTTAAATGAGAAGTTAGCAAACAAAGCAGTTTCTCAGAAGGTAAAAAGACAATCTTTTCAAGGACAACTAAAACTTTTCAAGCTGATTAATTTTTTCTCCGAGGATTTTTTAGGGCCATAAACGCCAATTAGAAACCGATGTAAAACCAAGTCGTTTTGTGTTTTATGTTTCTTTTAGGGTATATTTTACGGGTTTTTGATTAAATTGAATGATATTCATTACTCGCGGTCAGTCATACACCTCATTCTAGTGTTAAAGCTGACACTGTGTTTTTGTTAATTTCTCAGAACTTTTTTATGGTCCATGAGTACAACTTTACAGTCGTCGGCTAAAATTGAATCATCTAAATATCATATATTTGTTTTCAACTCTAGCTAATTATCTAGCGTTTGAATTGTTTCCGCAACCCGGGGTGGGTCAACTGGATTACCTTGTTGAGTTCTGTCTTCTGACGGTTTGACGAAGCTTCCAGAAACAATTAAAGAGGTGCGCTGCACGCGCAATGGATGAATTTGTACAATTTTGGTTGTTGCGAAAATCTTGATTAAATTTATTTATTTATTTTGAGATATAAAATGAGTTTTAAAAATTATTTCCTTAAGAACGGTGCATTAGTGCTAAATTAGATTTCAAAACAAATGGGCGGCTGTTTTTCGCAATAATCGAACTCGAAAAAGTTCCAAAAAAAGTTCATGGTTCGGAGATGGTTTTGTTCCGAGCGCATTTAGAGACAAACCATCTCAGTGTGTTGTATAGGGCAATTGATCTGAGCCCTTCGTCTATCTCTCCGCCTACTCCTTGTCTGTTCCTCTGTCTATGAACCTCCCGTCTAGCTTTGCATAAGAAAACTTCTTAGGGGTTCAGGTCTTTTGCTATGTCCAAAAAAAATTTATTAGACTTGCGAGAGATTTAGACTTGCGAGAGAAAAATCACTTCTCAATGGCGAATCGTTTTACAAACAAGATCTTCAAAACTTTGAGGAACTCTTTTATCCTGATCTTCTCAGGATCCGTTCAAAAAGGACTTTATTGGTTTAAATGGAAAGTTTTCTTGTGCAAAGCTAGACGGAAGGTTCATAGACAGAGGAACAGACAAGGAGTAGGCGGAGAGATAGACGAAGGGCTCAGACCAATTGCCCTATACAACACACTGAGATGGTTTGTCTCTAAATGCGCTCGGAACAAAACCATCTCCGAACCATGTACTTTTTTTGGAAGAACTTTACAGTTAGAGTATTGCAAAAAACAGCCGCCCATTTGTTTTGAAATCTAATCGAGCACTAATGCACCGTTCTTTAGGAAAAAATTTTTAAATATCACTTTAAATCTCAAAATATAAAAAATAAAGCTAATCAAATTTTTCGCAACACCAAAAATTGTACAAATACACCCATTGCGCGTACAGTGCACCTCTTTAATTGTTTATGGAAGCTTCGTCAAAGCGTCAGAAGACAGAACTCAACAAGGTTATCCAGTTGACCCACCCCGTGTCGCGGAAACAATTCAAACGCTAGATAATCAGCTAGAGTTGAAAAAAACATAGGATATTTAGATAATTCAATTTTTGCCGACGACTCTTAGGTTGTACTCATGGACCATAAAAAATTCTGGGAAATTAACAAAAACACAGTGTCAGGTTTAACACTAGAGTGAGTTGTATGACCGACCGCGAGTATTGAATATCATTCAATTTAATCAAAAACCCGTAAAATGTACCCTGAAAGAAACATAAAACACAAAACGAATTTGTTTTACATCGCTTTCTAATTGGCGTACATGGCCCTAAAAAATCATCGGCGAAAAATTTAAAAAGCATGAAAATTTTTGGTTGTCCTTGACAAAATTGTCTTTTTTACCTTCTGAGAAACTGCTTTGTTTGCCAACTTTTCATTTAACTTTTGCATTCGAGCCTTGTTTTTTGAAAAAATTTTTTTTGTAATGTTACGACAGAATGCATAGAAACTCAATTTGCAAGAACACAGATATGATAAGGACTGACAGCCAGTTCTTATCAACAGTGCCTCCATCAGTTAAACTTAGTTTAATTGTTACTCCAGCTCGTCTACTTGATTTACCGCTTTCTTAGCCTCACCATGTTATTGAAAAGTTGAAAAGTGCTCTGGTTTGAGTTTGGAAAAACAATTCCTATAAAAGCATTTTGAGAAATACCTACGTCAGTTGTCAGTTCAAAAAATCAGCTTCTGCTGTCACCGCATCAAGTTTCTGTAAACCTGTCTGAAAACTACAGTATTCCAGAGTGCCAGCCAATGGCCGTTTTAAGAGCACGGTGGTTCAACACTTCTAGAATCCTCGTTTGCGTAGCCCCTCAACTCAATACCTCACTCAGAGTTTTCAGTTCAATTCAATTCATTTGATTATGTAGGCGATTTTTCATCTCTTTCGATCAACTCGTGCTGTATTCCTTTTCAATTCTTCATTTCGAATGTTTTGATTCCAACTAATCTCCAAAATTGTCCAGTATTATTTGAAACCATTCGTTGTTGAAGAGTTTATGACTTCACTTGGCAGTGCATTTCAGTCTCTTGCAGCTCGAATTGTGAAGTAATGTTTTCGTACTTCTAGACTGGCCTTTTTCAATAAACCCTGTTGTCGTTTGTCCTAGTTTCTAGTTTGCTTAGGTCAAACGTTTCTTTCGTCATTTTCGGATCATAAGGGTCGTATCAAATCTTCAACTTTTCATTCATTGTTCCTCGTCTTCTACGGTACTCAAGTGACGGTAGATCTGGTTTTTGCAATCGCTAGTTATAGCCTAAAACCTGTATTCCAATAACCTTTCGTGTTGCCGGTCATTGAATATTTTCTATCAATGTTACCTGTTTCTTCAATCGCGGATGACATACTTGCTTACAAAAATCAAGATGAGGTCGAATGAGTTTCTTGTATATATTCTATATTCAGAAAAACAGGTCTTGCCAATCTTACAATATTCTTCTTGAAAATGGCAAATACTGAGCTGGCCCGTTTTACTTTTGCGAAAATGTGCAACTCAAATGAAAGTTTTCTATCAATTGTAACTCGCAGATCTTTTTCTTCCTCCACCGTCTCCAATTGATTCTGATGTAGCCGGTAACTTCTTGCAGTATGGATAAATTTCGCGAGCCGGATAGTCATTTGGACACATTTGCCTTCGTTGAATTTTAGAAGCCTGTTGTTTGATCACTCTTCGAGATTCTTAAGATCCTTTTGCAGAGTTTTGACGTCTATGTCATTATTTAGATCACTATAACTTTTTTTGCATCATCTGCAAACAAATTCACTTTTGACTTGACTGAGCTTGGCATAGAATTTATGTAAAATAAAAACAAAAAGGGTCCAAGAAAGGATCCCTGCGGTATACCACGCACACCGTTTTCCATTCAGATTTTGTGTTGTTTATTACCACTCTTTGTCGTCTTTTTGTAAGAAAACTCTTGAACCAGTTGAATGTTTTACCTCTTATTCCATACTGATGTAATATTTACACTAACAACTGCAACTCTTTTCCACGGTCTACTTTTTCTGTGAAGTCGTCCAGCACTCTCAAGAGTTGCAGTTGGGACAATCTCCCGGGCAAAAACCCGAATTATTCAATCACAAGGATTTCATTGTTATTAGAATGCCCCATCAGATGGACTCTGATAACTTTTTCGAAGAGTTTGCGAACTATATTGACGTCAAGCTTACGGGGCGATGGTTGTCCGCCAGTGATTTCCTCACTTCTTTGAAGATGGATGCTCTCCTCCAAAGATTTTTTTAGTATTGTTTTCCGTAACTCGGCTAAAAAACCGATGCTGTTCCATAATGAGAACTTTCATCTGCTGCCGTCCACTAGAGGTATGATTTGAGTTTTTTTTCCAGAAAATTGCTGAACGTCATCGCGAGAATTTGGACGACCTTGCCCGCTTCAGCAGAAATCCCTACACAAGGCTAGGAAAGACAACTCAGCCAAATTAAAATGCTGATGTCCCGCTGTTCGTTCTTGATTTCCTATTTTTTGGGCCAGAGCATCCGAGTGTGAAGAATTTTAACGAATTGCTTTTTCTGGCAAGCTTCTGTAGTATCTAAATTTCATAAAAATCTCGAATTTACAATTGAACGTCAATGAAATGGAAAACTTCCATTTATTGATATGCAGGCGAAACAGACAGGAGCAGTGTTTGACAATTCTTGGCACAGAAAGCCAAGTGCCATTCTTTCAGAGCCCTTGCACCGATGGGATATAAGTAAAATATCGTTTTTTTGTTGGCTCATGAAAGGAAACTGGGCTCCTCTCTGTTGCCTTGGTTAGATTAATTGGCGTAACCACAAATTTTGCATTAAATACTTGTAGCCCCATGCACAAAAACTAGGAAAGAATTCGCAACTCTGACACAGGGCGAGTGTTTTTTTTTTGCTGAAGTGAAGACTAGTTAATTCTATTCCTAAGAAACTAACATTAATCAATTTCATAGATTGTTGCAGCCAAATCCCACTTCTATCACCATGTCAGATCTTAGTTCTGTGTCTAGCAATTTTCTAGAGACCAGTCAGATCTTAGTTCTGTGTCTAGCAATTTTCTAGAGACCAGTCACAAGAATACTGAGATCTGACACATCTTCTATGTGCTTCTCGATGATCTTGTTGAGAGTGTCACCAATAATAGTTTAGTAAAGTTAAGGTGGTTATTGTTTTTTGCATCATTTAAGAAACCTCATTAAAACTTTCCATGAAAGAAAGCCAGTTGATAGAGGCATTAAATACACGATATACAGTTCCTAGAACGAAACTTTACTTATATCCCATCGGTGCAAGGGCTCTGGAAGAAAGTGTCAGCCCGGTATCACTTGGTTTTCTGTGCCAAGAATTGTCAACCTCTGCTCCTGTCTGTTTTGTCTGCATATCAAGAAATGAAAGGTTTCCATTCCTTGACGTTGAATTGTGATCTCCAGATTTTGATGAGTTTCAGATACTACAGAAGTTTTCCTGACGTTCAATTGTGATATCGAAATTTTGATGAAATTTAGATACTACAACAGCTTGCAGAAAGTACAGTTCATTAAAGTTGTTCTAACTCGGATGCTTTGGCCTAAAAATTAGGAAAATAAGAACGAACTGAGGGACATCAGCATTATAACTTAGGTGAGTTGTGTCCTAGCCTTGTGTAGGAGTTTCTAATGGAAGCGTGCACGGTTGTCCAACTTCTTGCGATGATGTTCAGCATTTTCCTGAATTGAGAAACTCAAACCATATCTCTAATAGGAGGCAGCAGATGGTAGATGTTATTTTGGAACAGCATCAGTAGTCTTGGCCGAGTTACTGAAAACAATAGTAAACTAATCTTCGGAGGAGAGCATCCATCTTTAAAAAAGTCAAGAAAACACTGGACACCATTGCCCCCTGAGCCTTATGTGCATCGTCAGGGTTTTTACAATTAATTAATCTAAATGACAGTAATACATCAATTTACAAATTTTAATTACAGTAATTCACATACATTTTGATTCTAAGCCATCAAGTTAAAAAATTAGCCAATCACAGTTGACCTCTAAATTACTATTAAGATTTAAAAAACTTTTAATAATTAAATAAACAGATTTAAATTAAATTGTCTGGAAGTTTCTGAGTCATAATTTCGATTTAGACATGTACGCTTTAAATATGAAACCAAAACACACCTGAGGAACAATTTCACCTGGGGAGTATCCTTCTCCTTGTTCTTAGCGCGGCAGCAGCATTTACAGTACCAGACTATCTCGGTTTTTGATGCGTATACGTCATCGGATATTTTTCCGCATTTTAGATGATACCAGCTTAGGCAACTCTCGCATTCAACTCCCTTTGATCTATATGTGACTTTCCTGCTGCAACATGGGCACAAACCGTTTTTTTTTTCATTAGTTTGCTGTATCTCCGTTCCCACCGGTATTTCTTGTCCTAGAGCAAACTCGTACTTTTTCAGCCATAAGTCTGCCAGAATTACAGCGAGGGACGCGCCCATTGCTAAACCATCAACTTGCACTACCATGAATCATTACACTTGAATTATACTTTGCTGACCGCCATATTCAAAAGCCTTTTCATGATTGCTCTTTGAATTTCAAGAGCAGACTCCTAGCTGTACAGCTTCTGTAAAGCAATTTCAGTTGCCGCCTTCAGGGTAATGTTGGTGTACAAACATTTCACATCAAGAGAGATGGTTTCATCCGGATCTAGAGCAGTGTTTTCAATTGTTTCTCTGGCATCTTTAATATTGGTTTCTATATTGGCTCCATGGATGCTGTCAAAAAATTTTGCAAGCATTTTGTTAAAATTCTCATACGAGCTGCCTGGAAGTGATAGTACTGGTCGTAGTGGTGTCTCAGCCTTTTGTATCTTCGCTTAACCGTACAAACGAGCGGGTTACCCCCTGTTGACCTCATCTTAGAATAAAACTGATCACTTATCTCGTCTTTTGTTCATGGCTAGTAATTCTTCGTTAAGTTCCTTTTCAATTTTCAGTATAACCTCATCAGTGGTTGCATCTTTTTTCAAAAACAGCATATTGCAACAAGGATTTCAGCTTTGATTCATAGGTTTGTTTCCTCATTAGGCAAAAACCAACCCCCGTATAAAAGGCACAGCCAGCAAACCAATATCTTTGAGATATTTCCTCGTTTTTTCAACGGCTTTGTCTCTTGGAGTTTGCCCTATGTTTTTTGCAGATGCTTTTGCCGCGGGTTCTATTTCATATAAAGTTTTACCAGATGTTTTTTGATTTTTTAATTGTGAGAGGAAAATGTCGATATCAGCCAAAAAGTGCGTTTCGTTAAATTTGTCTCTGATGGGATGCTTCGGGCCCATTGATAGCACTTCATGTACGCATATAGTAAAGTGTAAAATCTTCTTATAAATTTAATCTGAGAAAGATAGAAAAATTCCCTACAAAAAGATCAGACACAAAAATATTATGATACTATATTTTTCTCAGGTAAACTTTTACGGGGGCAGAGCAATTGACAACCTCAATAAGCTTTACCCACTACATAAGGGTTATTTATGGGTTTTTGTTGATTCAATTCCTAAATGCATGTAATTCAATAGTCTTTCTTTGTTTTATCCTAGAGTACACTATCAAACTAGCCATTTCTTTGTTTTTAGACTTAAATCAGCCCACAATTGCAAAGACGGATAAATTTTTGCTTTTGCAAATTATTGAAAAAATTCCTGAGCTCAAGTTCAAGTACATGGGATCATACCCTTCTGATAAAGTACCTCAACTTACAAAATACTCTTTTGCAATTACTAACTCAGCCCCAAGCACTGGTAGAGGAGAACGCTGGATCATGACTACTCGACTGGATAAAAATTACTACATTGCTGATTCGTTAGCTAGAGAGAGATCAATTTACCCCTTTTTGACAAAAAAGTATAGACGAATGGTTCCTCAAAAGCCACAAAAAACTGAAAGTTTGTGTGGAATTTACGCAATTTATTCAGCATTGCTTCTTTTTAGATTCTTCCAGAAGAACTTGAATAAAGTGCATGATGTTCATGTTTTGAGTTTTATCAGTATTTTTATGTAAAAGAACATTTCTTATTTGTAAGTTTAAGTTTTTGCAGTAAATTTACTATAGGATGTATCGATATATTTGTTTATTTATTTAAAGTCCTTAATTTTTTTTACAAGAAGCATCTTAGCAACTAACCTATGGTGAAAAACACGGAAAACGATGATGGAATATGGATATTGTAGTCCCCCAATGAAAAAAATAACGATGGAATAGATAAACTTACGAAAATTGTAACTTAAAGTAAATTGAAGAAATTTTAGCTAAAAAGTAAATTTCAAACGTTTTCGCAACTATGTGCATCGTCAGTGTTTTTACAATAAATCAATCTAAATGACGATAACACATCAATTTAAAAATGTAATCATGTTAAAAAATTAGCCAAACACAATTGACCTCCAAATTACTATTAAATAACTTTTAACCTCTGAAATTAAATGAACAGTTTTAAATTATTTTGTCTGAAAGTCATAATTTTAATTTAGACATGTACGTTTTGAATAAAAAACCAAAAATATTTAGAACTAAATTTTCAGAGGTAACTCCCTGCTCCTAAACTCATCGCACGTGTTCAAGCCCGGTCTCTCTTTCCTGATATGTATTGCCTCTAGTGTTAACAACTTTGATTAGTTGTTTGACCTATCTATTTTTTCCCAACTAAGATATGCGCTACTTCCCTCAAGTTGGCCTTGCTGAAGGTGCAGGCCTACCGGTGAGTCTGCTTTCTTATATTCCTCAATTCTAGTGGTCAAATGTCGAACAGTTTGTCCGACATAGGTGGAAGTGCATGACAGTTTATAAAACACTCTTGACTTGAGGTCATTAGAAAGTGCTGACTTCAGTGATGGTAAACATGATTCCAGTTTTCTTGTAGTAAAAACCACATGAGCGTTCGTTAAATTTCGTAACCTTCTTGCAAATTACTGGGTTTGGTTACCTCTATATTGCACCATCAGCATTAATGGCTTCACATCCTTTGGTGACTCAGTTGACGAACTCCTCTCGTTATCCAGTGGCTTGCGCTTACCCTCAAAAGTTTTGCACATGGCTTCTGCGGTCACCTTTGCGGACCAATTTTCAGGGTACTGATTTGTCAGCCATTGCTCCCTATTAGTTTCCATAGACTTATCAGAATGCTCCCAGCTAGATGTACTAAAAGCCCTGTGTACAGTGAGTTGGATAACACTACGCTTATACTGAATTGGGGCGAAGCTTCTATAGTTCAGTATAGTCCCAGTATCTGTTGGTTTTTGATTACACCCATACCCTGTGATATATTTATGGTCAAATCCAGGAACGGAAATTTCCCCTTCCGAATTAGTTTCCTTTATAGTTAACTGCATATTTGGATGAAGTGAATTGGCGGCATCGAGAATACAACTCGGCTCCCCTCTGACTGTTCAAACAATGTCATCCACACACCTGAGGAACAATTTCACCTGGGGAGTATCCTTCTCCTTGTTCTTAGCGCGGCAGTTTTGCAAGCATTTTGTTATGATTCTCATACGAGCTGCCTGGAAGTGATAGTACTGGTCGTAGGGGTGTCTCAGCCTTTTGTATCTTCGCTAAACCGTACAAACGGGCGGGTTGCCCCCCTGTTGACCTCATCTTAGAATATAACTGATCACTTATCTCGTCTTTTATTCATGGCCAGTAATTCTTTGTTAAGTTCTTTCTCAATTTTCAGTATAACCTAGTCAGTGGTTGCATCTTTTTTCAAAAACAGCAGGGTGCAACAAGAATTCCAGCTTTAATTCATACGTTTGTTTAATCATTACGCAAAAACCAATTCCCTTATCAAAAGGCACAGCCAGCAAACCATTATCTTTGAGATATTTCCTCGTTTTTTCAACGGCTTTGTCTCTTGGGGTTTGCCTGAAGTTTTTTGCATATGGCTTTGCCGTGGGTTCTAATTCACATAAAGTTTTACCAGATGTTTTTTGATTTTTTAATTGTGAGAGAAAATTGTCGATATCAGCCAAAAAGTGCGTTTTGTTAAATTTGTCTCTGATGGGATGCTTTGGGCCCATTGATAGCACTTCATGTGCGCATATAGTAAATTGTATAATCTTCTTATAAATTTCATCTGAGAAGATAGAAAAATTCCTTACAAAAAGATCAGACACAAAAATATTATGATACTATATCTTTCTCAGGTAAACTTTCACGGGGGCAGAGCAATTGACAACCTCAATAAACTTTACCCACTACATAAGTCTTGTGTATGGGATTTTGTTGATTCAAGTCCTAAATGCGTGTAATTCAATAATCTTTCTTTGTTTTATCCTAGAGTACACAATGAAACTATCCTTTTCTTTTCTTTTAGACTTGAATCAGCCCACAATTGCAAAGATGGATAAGTTTTTGCTTTTGCAAATTATTGAAAGAATTCCAGAGCTCAAGTTCAAGTACATGGGATTATACCCTTCTGATAAAGTACCTCAACTTACAAAATACTCTTTTGCAATTACTAACTCAGCCCCGAGCACTGGTAGAGGAGAACACTGGATCATGATTGCTCGACTGGATAAAAATTACTACATTGCTGATTCTTTAGGTAGAAAGAGATCATTTTACCCCTTTTTGACAAAAAGTATCGACAAATGGTTCCTCAAGAGCTACAAAAAACTGATAATTTGTGTGGATTTTACGCAATTTATTCAGCATTTCTTCTTTTTAGATTCTTCCAGAAGAACTTGAATAAAGTGCATGATGTGCATGTTTTGAGTTTTATGAGTATTTTTTTGTAAAAGTACTAATGTTTTTTGTAAGTTAAGGTTTTTGCAGTAAATTTATTATACGATGTAGTGATCTATTTGTTTATTTATGTAACTTAACTCTTTAAAGTCCTTAATTTTTTTTACAAGAAGCATCTTAGCAACTAGCTTATGGTGAAAACATGGAGAACGATGATGGAGTATGGATATTGTAGTCCCCCAAATGAAAGAATTAACGATAGATTAGATAAATTTACGAAAATTGTAACTTAAAGTAAATTGAATAAATTTTTGCTATAAAGTAAATTTCAAAAATTTTCGCAACTATGTGCATCGTCAGGGTTTTAACAATAAAATAAACTAAATGACAATAAAACATCAATTTACAAACGTAATTTACAATAATTCACATACATTTTGGTTCTAAGCCATCATATTAAAAAATTAGCCAATCACAATTGACCTCTAAATTACTAATAAGACTAAAAAACTTTAAACCTCTTAAAAAAATAAACAGTTTTAAAATAAATTGTCTGGAAGTTTCAGAGTCATAATTTTGATTTAGATATGTACGTTTTAAATTAAGAACCAAAAAAATTTTGGACTAAATTTTCAGAGTTAACTCCCTGCTCCTAAACTAAAATCATCGCACGTGTTCAAGCCCGGTTTCTTTTTCCTGATATGTATTGCCTCTAGTGTTAACAATTTTGCTTAGTTGTTTGACCTATCTATAATTTCCTAACTAAGGTCTGTGCTATTTCCCTCAAGTTGGCATTGCTGAAGGTGCAGGCTTACCTGTGAGTCTGCTTTCTTATGTTCCTCAATTCTAGTGGTCAGATGTCGAACAGTTTGTCCGACATAGGTGGACGTGCATGACAGTTTATAAACCACTCTTGACTTGAGGTCATTAGAAAGTGCTGACTTCAGTGATAGTAAATATGATTCCAGTTTTCTTGTGGTAAAAACCACTTGAGCGTTGGTTAAATTTCGTAACCTGCTTGCAAAATACTGGGTTTGGTTACCTCTATATTGAACCATCAGCATTGGTGGCTTCACGCCCTTTGGTGATTCAGTTGACAAACTACTCTCACTATCCAGCGGCTTGCGCTTACCCTCAAAAATTTTGCACGGGGCGTCTGCGGTCACCTTTGCGTACCAACTTTCAGGGTACTGATTTGTCAGCCATTGCGCCCTATTATTTTCCATAGCCTTATCAAAATGCTCCCGGCTAGATGTACTAAAAACCTTGTGTACAGTGCATTGGATAACACTACGCTTATACTGAGTTAGGGCGCAGCTTCTATAGTTCAGTATAGTCCCAGCACCTGTTATTTTTTTATTACACCCATACCTTGCGATATATTTATGTTCAAATCCAGGAACGGCAATTTCCCCTCCGAATTAGTTTCTTAGTTTCTTCTAGAGTGAACTGCATGTTTGGATGAAGTGAATTATCGGCATCGAGAACACAACTCGGCTCCCCTCTGACCGTTCAAATAATGTCTTCCACATACTTGAGGAACAAATTCACCTGGGGAGTATCCTTCTCCTTCTTCTTAGCGGGGCAGCAGCTTTCACAGTACCAGACTATCTCCTTTTTGATGCGTATACGTCATCGGATATTTTTCCGCATTTTAGATGATACCAGTTTCGGCAACTCTCGCATTCAACGCCTTTTGATCTATATGTGACTTTCCTGCTGCAACATGGGCACAAACCATTTTTTTTTCATCAATTTGCTGTATCTCCGTTCCCACCGGTATTTCTTGTCTTAGAGCAAACTCGTACTCTTCCAGCCATAAGTTTGCCAGAATTACAGCGAGGGACGCACCCATTCCTAAACCATCAACTTGCACAGACCATGAATCATTACACTTGAAATATACTTTGCTGACCGCCATATTCAAAAGCCTTTTCATGGTTGCTCGTTGAATTTCAGGAGGAGACTCCTGGCTGTACAGCTTCTGTGAAGCAATTTCGATTTATATTGCCTCTAGTGTTAACAGTTTTGTTTGGTTGTTTGACCTATCTATAATTTCCTAACTAAGATCTGCGCTATTTCCTTCAAGTTTATATTGCTGAAGGTGCAGGCCTACCGGTGAGACTGCTTTCTTATGTTCCTCAATTCTAGTAGTCAAATGTCGAACAGCTTTTCCGACACACGTGGAAGTGCATGACAGTTCATGACAGTTTATAAACCAGTCTTGACTTGAGGTCATTAGAAATTGCTGACTTCAGTGATGATAAACATGATTCTAGTTTTCTTGTGGTAAAAACCACTTGAGTGTTGTTTAAATTTTGTAAAGTGCTTGCAAAATACTGGCTTTGGTAACCTTGATATTGCACCATCAGCATTGGTGGCTTCACACCCTGTGGTGATTCAGTTGACAAACTACTCTCACTATCCAGCGGCTTGCGCTTACCCTCAAAAATTTTGCACCGGGCGTCTGCGGTCACCTTTGCGTACCAACTTTCAGGGTACTGATTTGTCAGCCATTTCGCCCTATTAGTTTCCATAGCCTTATCAAAATGCTCCCGGCTATATGTACTAAAAACCCTGTGTACAGTGCATTGGATAACACTACGCTTATACTGAGTTAGGGCGCAGCTTCTATAGTTCAGTATAGTCCCAGCATCTGTTATTTTTTGAGTACACCCATACCCTGCAATATATTTATGTTCAAATCCAGGAACGGCAATTTCCCCTCCGAATTAGTTTCTTCTAGAGTGAACTGCATGTTTGGATGAAGTGAATTGGCGGCATCGAGAACACAACTCGGCTCCCCTCTGACCGTTCAAATAATGTCTTCCACATACCTGAGGAATAATTTCACCTGGGAAGTAACCTTCTCCTTGTTCTTAGCGGGGCAGCAGCTTTCACAGTACCAGACTATCTCCTTTTTGATGCGTATACGTCATCGGATATTTTCCCGCATTTTAGATGATACCAGTTTCGGCAACTCTCGCATTCAACGCCCCTTGATCTGTATGTGATTTTCCTGCTGCAACATGGGCACAAACCATTTTTTTTTCACCAATTTGCTGTATCTCCGCTCCCACCGGTATTTCTTGTCTTAGAGCAAACTCGTACTTTTCCAGCCCTAAGTTTGCCAGAATTACAGCAAGGGACGCACCCATTGCTGAACCATCAACTTGCACATACCATGAATCATTACACTTGAAATATACTTTGCTGACCGCCATATTCAAAAGCCTTTTCATGGTTGCTCTTTGAATTTCAGGAGGAGACTCCTGGCTGTACAGCATCTGTAAAGCAATTTCGATTTATATTGCCTCCAGTGTTGACAATTTTGTTTGGTTGTTTGTCCTATCTAGAATTTCCTAACTAAGGTCTGCGCTATTTCCCTCAAGTTGGCCTTGCTCTAGATGCAGGCTTACCGGTGAGTCTGCTTTCTTATGTTCCTCAATTCTAGTGGTCAAATGTCGAACAGTTTGTCCGACATAGGTGGAAGTGCATGACAGTTTTGCAAGCATTTTGTTAAGATTCTCATACGAGCTGTCTGGAAGTGATAGTACTGGTCGCAGGGGTGTCTCAGCCTTGTGTATCTTCGCTAAACCGTACAAGGATTCCAGCTTTGATTCAAACGTTTGTTTCCTCATTACGCTAAAACCAACTCCCTTATCAAAAGGCGCAGCCAGCAAACCATTATCTTTGAGATATTTCCTCGATTTTTTCAATGGCTTTGTCTCTTGGGGTTTACTTTCCGTTGTTTGCATAAGCCTTTGCCGCGGGTTCTATTTCACATAAAGTTTCACCAGATGTTTTTTTTTAATTGTGAGAGGAAATTGTCGATATCAGCCAAAAAGTGCGTTTCGTTAAATTTGTCTCTGATGGGATGCCTCGGGCCCATTGATAGCACTTCGTGTGCGCATATAGTAAATTGTATAATCTTCTTATAAATTTAATCTGAGAAAGATTGAAAAATTCCCTACAAAAAGATCAGACACAAAAAGATTATGATACTATATCTTTCTCAGTGTAAACTTTTACCGGGACAGAGCCATTGACAACCTCGAAGAAGTAAACATAATAAGGTAAAGATGAGAACTAGATAAAACAATCTGATTGATCGAAATTTTTGCATGTTTTTATCTTTGTTCCAATGAAAAGTTCATGCAGTTTTGATTGTATTTTTTTTTCAATTTTTCTTTTTTCAATTTTTTTTTCAATTTTTCAGATAAAATGTGTTTGCAAGTAAAACTTAAAAAAACTTTCTGAAACTTCGGAAGTTAGCTAATAAACGCAAGTATCGGCAAAATCGAGCTCCAAGAAATTCGGGCGTCGAGAAAATTTTCTGAAACTTACCATCACACTGAAACTTTACCATCTTGCCACAGTACCCTCCCAATTTCGGCCAATTTTTTTTAATAAGGTGCTTATATACTCAATTACAGCTCCCAAAGTGTACCCAATAAACATATAAAATTTGATTAGGAAATAAGGCAACCAAGTTGTGTATAAATTATAATGATGCAACATCAAATAGGAGAAACGGATCGAATTTTTGGTCAAAAACAGTGTATCCATTTTCACTGCATTTACTGTTTCGTTGTGGGAGATGCAGGTTCACGATTCTTCAGTTCACCCTCAGAACCCAAAAAACTACAATCTTAATAAGTTTAAAAAGCTAATCCCAGCCAGCCAGAGGGCTGTAACCTCCGGTTAGCTCATCAGAGGCCTTGTATGCTTTTATTTAAAGCATCCGCTCGGCGCGGAGACTACGAAGTTGAAGTTTTCGCAGAGCGTGATGGTACCAACATCTTCAAAACGCCCAGGCAGGAGCATCAAAAAATTATCAAATATTTGCTCGGAAACTACTCAGCAACAAAAAAAAGAAAAAGTCTTTTTGGTGGGAGGGGGTTTGGCTGACATCAGACTTTTCAATTTTGTGTTTTTCATCGTTACTACTTTGCCATTAAGATTTGGTCTATTCAAGTGTTGAAACGCGGAGCATTTCAAAACTATCAGACAAACGAAGCTCATTTTTTTGTGTTTGCAAATTGTTCACCATGGTCTTGGAATTGGCAGAAAGCGTGGTTATAGCTAAAGACAGGCAATAAACCAATCATTAAAGTTATTCTTGGTGAAAATTGGCAAAAATATTTCGAATCCATGGGAGTGGATTGACTTTTTTTGACTTCCAGCTATGTAAATTAGTAATCAATGTTAAAATGAGTCTCAAAGACTCCAATTCAATAAATTCCGATAGGCAAAATCAGCAGAGCAACGGGCTTTGATTTGAACCGGATCGACTCAAGCAATAGATATCTTTTTTCCACCCTCTTGTATGGCTAACAATGTCTTTTCTCAAAAATTACATAGTGAAAATTTTATTTATTTCTTTTCACTAGATACCAAGACGAATTATTATAGGTGCTCTGTCGGTCATTTCAATAGCTCCCCCATTTGCGGCGGCCTAACAATAATTGATCTATAGAACCCGAGCAAAAAAATTATTCACACTGGTAGCACCAGAAAAAAATTTATAAAAGTATTGGCAGGCGACAACGAAGTTGCAGCAAACTGAACCACGCACGCCCCTATTATATCAATGGAACCTCGCCAACAAGTCCTTGGATTTGAATTCATTAATTCGTCGCAATTATTGATGGATGGTCGCAACTGGGAAATACTCAGAGTGTTTAATGATAAAAGAGTTGACAGACTGATGCTGCTTTCAAAAATTTTTGTGCTCGACGAAATTGTTAATTTTGGATTATTACAATTGATGTCGAACTGGAGCAGCTTTGTAACTATGTTTCCAAAGACGAGTCGTATGATGAAGGACAGTTTGTACCCACAAGTATCTGTGTCAGAGACACAACACGACTTCGGAACAATAAAAGAACAGGCTCGTTGAGCGAAGGCACATATTGACGTAAAGTGGCGGAGGAGGCTGGTTTTTCTCAAGTATGGACATTCCTAAACTTAAGCAACCATTAAATAAGGAGCAGGATGAGCATGAACGATAAAACATGTACACCATGCCTTCTACGATCGAACACTCATACTTCGTAGGAGCACCAGCATGGAAGATCATACACAGTTCAAGGCCTGTAGGTTTATGAAACCAAGTAATGGATAGGGTATCAGATCTCTAAAAAGTCTAAAAAAGGTAAAATACAAGAAGACTTGTAACCATAAGTTGACTTCAGGTTCTCATTCAGGCTGTTAAAATAATTGAGAACTAATTCTTTGTTATCGAGGGAAGTAGGGATATCATCCATATAGCGATAGAAAATAATTCTTCCCTCGGCAATCATGTTATCGAAGTGTGACGTGAATACGTTAGCAAACCCATAGCGACGATTTCGTGCTGGCGACAAACTTGACCAATTGAATCAAAAATAGATTATTTGTAGTACAAAAAATATGATATTAGCAAATGTCGCTCTGGACACATTTTCGGGTAAAAAATCTTGGCTCTCAATCAATGCACTAACAAGATTTTTTGTTTCAGTAACCGCTACCATTTTAAAGAAAATAGTGAAGTCAAACGAAACCAACTGCTCTTCTGCACTCAAACAAATAGGATATAAATTGCTAGTAATAGGGTCACCTCTCGTCTGTATGTTATTTTGTGGCCTCTTTGCGAGAACTTTGGCTAAAGTCCCAGATAAATTTTGATAACAGGAGCCAGGCATAAACAGTATAGGTATCAATGGTGTGTTGTTTTTGCGAATTTTAGTCAGACCTTGCAATGGAGCAACCTGACCACCAGTGGAGCGAGTCTTCTTACAAAATACTTCAGATATAAGGTGTTTTCCCCTCAAAACAGACAGTTCTGCATTGAATCTCTTTTCTTCTGCAATAGATACTTTTTTTGAATTTTTCAGGCGATTGGTAATGTTCAATAACTCAAACTGATGACCACTAGTTAATTGCTGGATTTTGGAAAAGTTAAATTGTACATTCAACAAATTCCAAGCCTTAATCAAAACGAACTGCGACAAGATTGTTCGACTTTAAGTACTGCTTAGTCTTAATAACAGCTCTATTTGGGAATTTTTTCGTACACTGCTGGCGATTTAAGATGGCTCTTGCATTTTTCTTATTAACCACATCAACGTTGCAATCATTGTATGCAAATTTTTGTAAGCTGTTGTTGATTTCGGCAATAAAAAATTATGTTCAACTCCATTAAAACGGGAAATTTAGATGTCTTGCTAAGAAAATCAATAACAAACTGCGGCAGCCTTAAATCTTTTTCGAGGGCCACAAGCGACTTTGAATTGATGAGAAAATTATTCTTTCTGGGATGACAATTGAAGAAGCTTTTTCGCATGGCGAATAGATTAGTCAGTTTTTAAGTTTTCAGTACTAATCCTTTGGTAGGATATCAAGGAATGAAATAAGAACATTGGAGTAACAAACCGTAAAGCAACTGGGTGTTCTGTTTTCTTGTAGTTGACAGACTGCTTTGATGTTCACATTTCAATAAATTCAGTTGGAGTTTTCATAGTGTCATTATCGAAACACGCATTCTGAGGGATACGAAAGGGCTGAAGTCTAGGAATAACCTTGCTTGTTTGAAAGAAAATCTTTAAGAAATTTTTTTGCCCAAAATAAAGCGAACCGACCTTTCAAAAGTTCGACTGTTTTGTGTAAACGATAGAAGTCACATACTTCACATACAGAAGTCCCCTTCTAAAAGTTACCGCATTGCCCGAATACCCTAAAAGTTTTATGAAGACAAGCACTACAAAAAAGACTCCATGAAAAGTTCTGTCTACACAGATGTTCGTTTTTTTCCCAAAAAAGTCACAAGTCATTTTAATCAATTTCTTTTACACACTTAAATTTTATCCCATTTCGTTGCCAAACCATCAAGAGTTGATTTTAACTGGTAATTGAGCAATATTGTTTAGAGTACTCTTCACCTCGAAACGTGATGTAGATAACAAGATGGCATTTAACTTTCTTTTTGAGCACAAGAAATTCAGCAGCGTAACTTGACTTCTGAGCGTACGTGTTTGGAGGGTACTTAACACTACGGGCAGACTTCAAAAAAATCTAGCTAGCTTTGCTCTAAAACCGAACAGAGACGTAAAGAAGACAACTCAATTTTAAGGGCTGGCTGTAGTCAAACTTTTCAATCTTAGTTGTTTCTCAAATTCTCGACCTTGCATTTAGATTTGATTGCAGTCCCGAGTCTAAAAAAAACAGTTTTCAGAATTGACTCAATCATCCGAAGCAAATTTGTTTTCGGATCCAAGGCCATCAACTTGCATTTTGCGCAGCCTTAATTGATTTTGTTATTTCTCAATCTTTTTGCTACTTTCATTTCTAAACACAATTTAGCTAGCTTTGGGTCTGTCAACTAGAGATGTGCAAAACGCAACTCAATGGCCTTATTAGAAAATTGTTTCAAAGAAAAACTGCTCGGAAAGGTTGACCTTATTCCAGAAATTGACTTTAGGACTTGAGATTGCTACCAAGTCTAATTTGAACAAGTAGCACAGATTGTTCCGGCCGCAGTTTAAGAAAAATACAAATTGAGAAAAATCTTTTTTTTTGCATGGTGTGGTAGAAAGATCTGAAAGAAAAGAAAGCCTAAGCATATTTGACAGTCATGGTAAAAAAAACCATTCAAAATACAATTTTTCAAAACAAATCTGACTGGAAAATTAAACAAATTTATTTTTAAAAAAAACTGAAATGAAATGTACAAAAACTTTTTTTTGCAGCAGTTAATTTTAGAAATTTTGATCTTTTTTTACAAAATGGTGCTAAAATCTCCAAAAATTAATTATATTTGAAAAGTAAGCTGGCTTAAAGTAAGCGGCTTAAAGTAAGCTTAAATAAGTTGTTGTAAGCCTAACACTCACACCATACCAGATCGAAATTAGACCAATAATCAAAACTTCACAGCAGTTTTTCTGAAAACCGTGAAAAAAATTGAAATTTTAGAAAGTCGTTGGAATCACGAGTGAAACCGCTTCAGTATGATATATCACTCGACTCATTCTCACAAATTTTTGTGTTACCTGATTTTGCATAGAAAAGAAAACGAACAAAATTTTATTATTAAAACAGCTGCAAAAGAACAACAGCAAGCTTGAAATAAACTTTTGTCCAAAAACAAGTTACACACTTGTTTTCTGTGTTTTCAATTATTTTTACTGTTTTTTTATTTACAACAGTTATGAGAGTTGGAGCTTTCTGAATCGTCATTTCACCTTCAGACCCCATAAGCTATGACCCTATTAAGTGTTCAAAACTAGTTCAAGTCAACCAGTGGGCCAATACCCCGGTTAGATCATAGCAGGTCATTGATGCGCTTGGTTTGAGAAATACAAAACAAAATTTCTTTTTTTTTTTCAAATTAGTTTCGTTTGTTTTCTGCATGGTGGGATGAAAAAATCTGAAGGAAAAAAAACTTAGGCATTTTTGACAGAAATGTGAATGAAAGTTTTTTTGCAGATATTTTTGGAATTTTGAATCTTTGTTTACCAAATGGCGCTAAAAAAATCAAAAACTAAAGTTTTTCAGTTAAACGAACTTTTCACGGCTTAAATTAGGCTTAAGTGAGCGAGGCTAAGCTTAACGCTCACAACATTTTTGTTCGAAATTAGACCAAAAAGCGAAATTTTTCATACGGATTTTTCTCGACAATGATAATTTTTGAATTTTTTTTGTGTATTTCAAATCACGATTGAAAGAGTTTTAGCATGATGTATCACTCCACCCATTTCGATAGTTGTTTGCAGTAACCGATTTTGCGTAGAAGTAAAAACGAATTTCTTATGGAAGAGACAAAACTAAAACACACCCGAATACAAAGGTCCTTCCTTTTTTTCAAATGACTAGGACAATAATGACTTAAATATGATTCTTTTTTAGGGCAAAAAAAATTTAAGATAGTCTCTTTTTCAAGTGCAACGGATTCGTTGTCTTATTTGCAGTTTTTCGATCAAATGAGTTACGTTTTTGAGGAGTTTCTTCTTTTTTTCACACAAAATCGAACTGATATATTTAAAAAAAACTTATAACTAAAACAGCTATAAACGAGTCTTGAAAGCAAGTTTCAGTAAAAACATTCTGTCCAAAAAGAAGTTATACACTTTTTTCTGTGTTATTCGTTCTTTTTACTGTTTCATTAAGTACAACAGTTTTGGGAGATGTAGGTTTCTGACAACTCATTTCACTTTCAGACCCCCATAAACTATGACCCTAACTAGTGTTGAAAGCTAATTCAACTCCAAAAACTACATTTTTTCAGATAACCGATCATTTCATGGCTTAAATTTAGCCTAAATAAGCTATGGTAAGCTTAACGCTTTCATCATTTGAAATCAAAAATTTCAAACGAGTTTTTATTGACTTGTGGAATTCTTTTGAAATTTTTAGTGACTTTCGACTTACGATTGAAAGGGTTTAATGATGATATTTCACTCAACCCATTCCGATAATTATTTGTGTTACTGATTTTGCGTAAAAAACAAAAAATCGAAAATAAAGTCGGAATTCAAACGTCTTCCCCATTTTTCAAATAGTTGGAAAAAAAATGAATCAAATTTGGGAATTTTCTGGTTCAGAAACAGCTTACGATAGTCTTTCTTTCAAATGAAACTGATACATTGTTGTGCTCGCATATTTTCGATCAATAGAGTTACATTTTGAGTTTCCTCATTCACACAAAATCAAACAGGTATATAAATATTTATAAATTTTTTTTCATAAAACAGCTGTGAGTGAATCTTGAAAGCAAGTTTCAAAAAAAACCTTGTCCAAAAAGAAGTTAAACACTTTTTTCTGTGTTATTCTTTCTTTTTACTGTTTTATTATTTACAACAGTTGTAGGAGATGCAGCTATCTGACAACTCATTTCACTTTCAGACCCCATTAACTATCACTCTAACTAGTGTTGATAGCTACTTCAAGTCAACCAAAGGTAATTTGATTTGCAAAAAATCCAATCGTCCAAAAACAAGACACACGTTTTTTGTGTGTTTTTCATTCTTTTTGCTGTTTTGTTATTTACAACAGTTGTGGGAGATGCAGCTTTATGACACCTCATTTCACCGTCAGACCCCTTAATTTCAAAGCCTTAAAGTCCAAGCCCATAAAATTCCAAGCCTTAATCAAAACTAACCGCGACAAGATTGTTCGACTTTAAGTACTGCTTAGCCTTAATAACAGCTCTAATTGGGAATTTTTTCATATACTGATGGCAATATAAAATGGTAATCGAGCAATATTGTTTAGAGTACTGTTCACCTCGAAACGTGATGTAAATAACAAGATGGCCTTTAACTTTCTTTTTGAGCATAAAAATTTCAATTTAAATCTGAGGCTATTTAATTCTCTGTTTTTAGAAACTAACAGCTTAACTTGACTTCTGAGCGTACATTTTTGGATGGTACTCAATACAACGGGCAGACTCAAAAAAAATTACCTTGCTTTTGCTCTAAAACCAATCAGCGACGAAAAGAAGACAACTCATTTTTATTGGCTGGCTGTAGTCAGATATATCAATTTTACTTGTTTTTCAAATTCTCGACCTTGAAGTTAGATTTGATTGCAATCTCGAGTAAAACATAATTTTCAGATTTAACTCAGTCTTCCAAAGCAAATTTGTTTAAAGATCCAAGGCCATTAACTTGCATTTTGCGCAGCCTTAATGCCATTTCTCATTTCTCAATCTTTTTGCGACTTTCAATTCTAAACACAATTTTCGCTAGCTTTGGGTTTGTCAACTAGAGATGTGCAAAACGCAACTCAATGGCCTTATTAGAAAATTGTTTCAAAGAAAAACTGCTCCGAAAAGTTGACCTTATTCCAGAAATTGACTTTAAGACTTGAGATTGCTACCAATTCTAATTTGAACAGGTAGCACAGATTGTTCCCGCCTCAGTCTAAAAAAAAAAATTTTTTTTTTCAATATGGTGTTTTTTTTCCATGGTGAGTTAGAAAGATCTGAAAGAAAATGAAACCTAAGCATATTTGACAGTCATGGTAAAGCAGCCATTTAAAATACAGTTTTTTAAATCAAAATTGACTACAAAAATTAAACAAAATTGTCCAAAAACTGGAATGAAATGGTCAAAAACTTTTTTTTTGCAGTTAATTTTGGAAATTTTGATCTTTGTTTACAAAATGGCTCTAAAAAACTCCAAAAATTGGTTTTATTTGAAAAAAAACGATGTTTTTACGGCTTAAAGTAAGCTTAAATTAGCTATTGTAAGCCTAACGCTCACAACATACCAGATCGAATTTAGACCAATAATAAAAACTTCACAGCGGTTTTTCTGAAATTCGTGAATAAAATTGATATTTTATAAAGTCGTTGGATTGACGATAGAAAGTGCTTGAGTATGATATATCTCCCGACTAATTCTCATAAATTTTTGTGGTACCTGATTTTGCGTAGAAAAGAAAACGAACAATTTTTTAATATTAAAACAGCTGCAAAAGATTCTTGAAAGAAAGCTCGGAAAAAAAAAATTTGTACAAAAACAAGTTACACTTTTCTGTGTTTTTAATTCTATTTACTGTTTTTTTATTTACAACTGTTATGAGAGTTGGAGCTTTCTGACTCGTCCTATCGCCTTCAGACCCCATAAACTATGACACTAACA
>NC_087063.1:35788457-35822506 GCF_963678635.1 Symsagittifera roscoffensis | reverse complement strand
CCTGTTGTCATCAAAACGACTCAAGGCCAAAAATGAAACCTCTGATAGTAGGACTGGTTATATTTATGTTGCATGTTAATCAATGTTCAGAAGAAATTTACTTTGCTAAATTTTAATGTAGCTAATTGTTCCCGACAATTGAAAATCGTGAGGAACTTTGTATTAGGGTGTGTTTTAGTTTTTTTTCACGCAAAATCAGGTAACACCAATAATCATCGGACTGAGTTAAGTGATATACCATATTGACACCCTTTCGGTCGTGATTCGAACCACATTAAAAAATTTCCAAAAATTTTCTCAGTGTCGAGAAAAACCGGTTTAAAAGTTTTGATATTTCGTCTTACTTCGAGCGAATAAAGCAAGCGAACAGGCTTGCAACAGCTAAAATATGCCTAATTGAAGAACTTAAAACTAAATTTTCAGCTAGAATTTTGAATAAAAGTAGTTTTTTTTGCTTCATGTTGGGAAATAAAAATTTCAAAACAATCAAGGAATTTTTTTTTCATTTTTTAAAAGTTTTTCTGGTCATTTTCTACACAATTTTTAGTCCAAAATGTCTACAATACTATAATTTCTAACCAGCTTAAGCTATACTTTTACTTCAAATCCTTATATCACAGGCAGAAAAAACTACACTAATTTGATAAATAAATTTTTTCAAGAGAAGTATTTATTTCATTCAGCAGCTTGTTTTAGTTTAGATTAAATTGATTTCGATCGGGTTGATTAGCTGCCATGCTAAATTGTTTTGCACCAAAAAAAAAGAGTATACTATTACAGAACCGATCAAATTTATCCTAATCACTTTATTAAAAAAAACTTCAAATCGAAATCGCAATTTATATTTTTAAAATATAGAAATTATGCAGATGACTTTTATTAACCTGATTTGCTGTTGGGCGACCTTTGTTTATTCAACTTAAAGGTAATTTAAACTTGTAAATAATTTTCACGCCAAAAAGCAAGCAAGTTTTTGCTTAAGTATTTTTTTTGTGATTGTCTAATTTGTTTGTACGCTAATTTCCCGACCCCCTAATCAGGATTTCTCGAGGAAGGGGGGCGGGTATTCAAAAAAAATACAAAACTTCGTCGAACTTTTCTAGGTCGACCAAATTGATTTTCTGAGCTCTCCCAAATCACTATAAATACCCCCATTTTGACCAAATTTTATGCGCCACCGGCAAGTTTTTTTGTTTAAATAAAAGGCCAAAAAAGGCGTTTTTATGAACAATTTTAACTGTTTAATTGCGGTTTTTTTCGGCGCGCGCTCCTCCTTTAAAATTAGCATAAATTGGCGCCGTGGGCGTCTTTAGAAAAAATTTAAGGTCAGTCAGCCAATAGTGGATATTTCAGAAAAGTGCAAAGGAGGTGTTGTGATGGTGTATTTAAAAGATATAACCTTGACAACTATTAGTTAATTAGATACCAGCAAACTGTTAGCTTTACGAGGTCCAGCAGACTTTGCGTAACTAGTTGCTCTATTGAAACTTTGTTCATTTTAAATTTAACACACTTACGTTTTAATCTTTTATCTTAGTTTATTTAGTTTAGCTTACCAGTGGTATTTGCAAACTTTTATTATGGCGCAGTCATCAACTGATTCGAATTTGCGGGGAGTTCCTGCCTTTTGGCCAAATCACACCGTAGAACCACCCACCCAATGGATTAACTGGATAGATCAGTTCCACCTGGCCATCATTGCCAAAGAGAACTTGGACATAGACAATCTAAAAGAACCATTGCAACCGGAAATTACAATGCCTATGTTAGAAAGCGCCCAGGTTTCAGAAGAAGAACAACAGAGGAAAGCCAGGGACGCCAGAAACAAAGAATCAATGCGAGTTTTCGAACACACAGAAGACAAACAAATCCAAGAAGTGAACCGAAAATTCGGGGGCATGAAGAGATACGAGGCAGACAAAAGGTAAGATCTATCCTATAACTGGCCTTAGGAGCCAAAGGGAAGAGAGTGTTTTACCAAAAACACCCAAGGGTAAAGGTCTTGACAATCTCCTTCAAAGTACTTTTCGAACTCTTGGAGACAGCATTCATTAAGCCAACAATCATCACGTTCGAACGATATAAACTGTTGAGCTGAAAACAAAAGAACAGAGAATCCTACGAACAATTCTGGAGAGCGTTGTCGGATATAGCAAGATCTTGTGAAATTGGCATCAATGCAGAGCAGGAATGGATAAGGGACGTGTTCATAGTTAATATGAAGAATTGTGACTCACAACAAAGACTCTTTTCGGAAACACTGAATCCAGTGGACGCACTCAACCGAGCTAATATAGACGAGAAAGGCTACTACAATCATCTCAAACGAACAAATATTACAAGGGCAACCAACCCCAATAGCGGTAGAGTGTACAAAAATTTTAAAACTTTAAAAAAAGAACCAAGCTTGAATGTAGAAAGATCCAACACCTGTATGAAATGTGGAAACGCTTTTACCGAGGGACATTTGAACGTGTGTCCAGCGAAAGAAATAATCTGTAATTTTTGTAAATACAAAGGACACTTTGGAAAACTTTGTGAATCGAAAGGGAGAAGGCCAGTTGTAAATAATGTGAAAGAAAATGTAAATAATCCTAACTGTTCAGATTCCCCAGAAGACCCACAAGCGAACGCAGATGAAAATGTTTGTGGAGTGATAAAGGCCTGGAGAGAAGAGGGAACTAGTTACAATGACTTTTATTCAGTGCTAAACATTCGAAACATTTACGACGACATTGGCCTAGAATCTAAAAATTTCCTAAATATTGGATTAGGTGGGGACGCCATTGTAAACATGAATATTTCAGTGGATTCAGCTAGTCCAGTAAGCTTCTTAAAACAGAATGTACTACATGAGCTGAAACTGAGAGATCCACAGCTGACAATTCATCCAGTCGACAAGAAAATTTGAGCACTAAATTGCGGCTTTACTAATGACACAATCAACATCATCGGGAAAGTAGTAGTCAGGATACAATCCAACGGATGGATTTCAGAAATAGCTCCGTTTCTTATCGCCACTGAACACGAGAGGAACATCTTATGAAACAATAACCAACCCCGAATAGGATTAGAAATAGCACAGAGACAACCATTACTGCCTGTCAACACTGTGTCACTTCCTGATCCGTGTAAGTCAATATATTATTCGAATACAACCCTCAACCTGTCCAATAATTTCATAAGTTTTTTCATTAGAGTAGGAAAAATACCATTGGAAAGTAAGATCACTCATCCCCAATCCCCGTTTAAACCAATAATTTACTGTGAAGCAGGAACTAAATAGAATGGAACTAGAAGAGCATATTGTGAAATTAAAAAAATGTGAATAAGACATAATAATGGGCTTCATTAGTCCAATCTTAATCACAAGAAACAAAGGATTGCTGTTTTAAATTAGCTCTAGACTCAAAACTGTTGATTGCTCAGATATTCAAGAATAAATATCAATTGCCTAATATCCACGGACTCATCGACAACATCGCCCTCCGACTTTCAATAAAAACTAAGTGGAAATCTGGTTCAGTATTTTAGATTTGAAAAACGCTTTCAGCTCACTACAACTATGCAATGACACGAGCAAACAATGCAATTTCAGCATTGTAGGAAGCAAAATCACTGAAACATACCAATTTTTAACTGGATTCTATGGGCTGGGAGATATGAAAAACGAATTCCAAAGGTTTAGGGTTAAAAGAAATTCCGTTTACAAACTGTTGCAATGATGACATTTTAGTTTCCTCAAAAGGATCTTTAGAAGAAAATAAAACAATTCTCTGGAATTATTTTATAAGTTTAGAAAATAAGAACAAAGCAGTCAAGTGGGAGAAATGTGCGTTCTTTCAAAAATACATTGAACTACTGGGGTTCAAAATATCCCAATCGGGGGTAAAACCATTGGTTTGGAAATCGGATTCAATAAAAAATCTCCCAAACCCGAAGAATATCTCCAAATTAAGATCATTCTTTGATTCAATAAACCAATACACGAAATTTGTTCCGAATTTGTCAACACTAATCTCTCCGTTAGGTCCTTTTATTAGTAAAAAAAATCAGCTTACTATTGAAATGAAACCAAGACGGAAGCTTGTGAAGAACTAAAAAGACAAATTGTAAATATGAAGGAGAATAATTATTTCGACATAAAAAGGACGTCCAGATTAAAACGGATGCTTCATACAGTGGTTTGGGAGCCACACTAGAACAGTGGGATGGAGAAAATTGCTTAAATACAGCATTTGCATCCCGATTTTTAAATAACCATTAAATGAAATACTCAACTAAACAATCAAACATTTGAGAGTGGTTTGGGCTACTGAACAATTCAAGAATGATTTATACGGCGCCGAATTTGAAATTGTTACGGATCATAAGGCACTATCATTGGCGTTTAACGCAGATCAGAGCAATAAAACAATGCACAGTAGACTAAACCGTTGGGTAAATCGACTTTTGCCGTTTAATTTCAAAATCGAAGATATCGCAGGAAAATAAATGGGATTCACTGACTGATTATCGAGACCATTATAATAAAGAGCTCGTGTTGCCAATAGTTAACAAAATTTTAGAAAACTTTATCTTAAATAGTGATTGTAAAAAGAAGAATTGTACATAGAACAAATTGTTAATCAAAAATCCAGCGGAAGTATATTGTGTGTGTAATTAGTATTGTTAACTTGGATTGCCCAAATCCAACGCACGAAAAGAAAGAAATACTACAACACATCCAACGGTCATTCTCTGCGAATGTTCTTAATTATGTTCCAGACACAATACGAATTTGTATTTTTAATCACTCGCGCTCAGAGTGTTGTACAAGCAGTTGTGTTCCACTTAATCTCTCCAAATTCAATTTTAATCAAATTTTCCTCTCAGACAAAAATTCTATCTCTTTTTTTTATCACAGTCTCTATTATCAAACGTGTCATTTCTAAAACGAGAAGTTATTTATACACTTACAGAATTCCAATCTTTGATAAATTATTTGAATTTATCCCTTCGGGCGGAAAACCAAGGAGTTTCAGTGAAACTTGATAACAACATTATGTCGGAAATTCATAAGAAACGTCTGGCAAAAAACAAAGGAGAGCTAAAATTACCTACAACCCCACTAGTATTTACGGAACATTGCTCCAACAAACTGATTAAATTGATGACAGACGGGGACAATTTACTGAAGGAGGTAAAGAAGGCGGTGGAAGAAGGTAGACCTTTTGGATAGACTTGGGGCATACTTGAAGATCTTCTAACGATACATCCACGTGAAGGAAGGATTAGTATTCAACGATAGCAAGCTAATTGTTCCAGCAGCCCTCAGATCTCCATTTTTGACACTGTTACACGAAACTCATCCGAGACAGTTCTGGATGAAAGCGCTGGCAGAGAACATATGGTGGCCACACCTCTATCGAGAAATTTACTACCACGGAAAAATCTGTATTCTGTGAATAAAAAAGCGGGTAAGAACTCCAAAATTATTCTGGGCTCGAATAATACGGAGAAATTACCGGTTCTATTAGCAGAAAATGAAGAAATTGACTTGGACTTTGCAATCCTGTTGGAGAAAAACTGGGGGCAACTCAAAATACCTCCTCTTATGGATCGATAGATTCACAAAATTCCGTCGCCTAGAGTGATGAACAATACCTCAGCCAATTCGTTACTAACATTTATGTCGGATTACTGTAATCTACATGAGTACCAAAGCCAATAGAATGGACCATGGCTCGTGCTTCATTTTGAACGATTTTAAAAACTTCTGCGAGAAGAATAACTTTAACCTTTTTTATGTACAGTCCGTGATCGTAGATCTAACGGAGTCGTGGAACGATCTATTTATACAATCAAAGCAAAACTTATGGCAATGTCGTTCAAGGAACCTCATTCAAATTTAAATGCGGCAATTGATAAAAATCATTTGGAGTCTTCCTTCAACGAAACCACGATCCATTTGATGTTCCCATTTTAAAATTAATTATTTTAATAGATCACCCAAAACATACTGGATATCCTTAGTTTCACACGCCATTAATTTAGATAAAGGGAATTCGATTGTCTCAAAAGAAAGAGCGCAGGACCGGGGAGCGAAGGATATCATAGAGGACGGGTACTTGGAGAAAACAATACCGGACAGCAAATGATATGAAAGCGACCCTATCGATATGACGGATCAAGTCATAACAAGAGCCCCACTATCTGACCCCATCAGCCAAGGAGGTAATTGGTATAGAAAGACAGTTAGCAGAAGGGAAGGCCAACTGTACTTTAAACCCCTTGCCGGAAAACCTATATCATACACAAAACATACGGTAACCCTTGATAACGGCCATGTACTTAGAAAATCGGGTCTGGGTTTCAATAAAGTCCAACCTTTGGCACCAAGTAGATTTTCATCCGTTGCGAATACATTAGTTAGTAAAATGGATTTAGCAGGAAAAAGAAATAGAAACTCCCCACTGAAAAAAGTGGACTCTAATGATGCTGGTCCAACAATAACCTACAAGCCAACGGGCTCTAGTTCGACGAAAAGGAGGACAGCCAAAACCTCAATCTCGAAAAGTTTCAACTTCGCTAACTCGGATTTATCTTCACCAGTGGTATTTGCACACTTTTATTATGGCGCAGTCATCAACTGATTCGAATTTGCGGGGAGTTCTTGCCTTTTGGCCAAATCACACCGTAGAACCACCCACCCAATGGATTAACTGGATAGATCAGTTCCACCTGGCCATCATTGCCAAAGAGAAATTGGACATAGACAGTCTAACAGAACCATTGGAACTGGAAACTACAATGCCTATTTTAGAAGGCGCCCAGGATTCAGAAGAAGAACAACAGAGGAAAGCCAGGGAGGCCAGAAACAAAGAAGCAATGCGAGTTTTCGAACACACAGAAGACAAACGAATCTAAGAAGAGAACCGAAATTTCGGGGGCATGAAGAGATACGAGGCAGGCAAAAGGTAGATCTATCCTATACTTGGCCTTAGGAGCCGAAGGGAAGAGAGTGTTTTCCCAAAAATACCCAAGGGTAAAGGTCTTGACAATCTCCTTCAAAGAATTTTTCGACCTCTTGGACACAGCATTCATTAAGCCAAAAAACATCACGTTCGAACGATATAAACTGTTGAGCTGAAAACAAAAGGACAGAAAGTCCTACGAACATTTCTGGGCAGCGTTGTCGGATTTAGCAAGATCTTGTGAAATTGGCATCAATGCAGAGCAGGAATGGATAAGGGAGGTGTTCATAGTTAATATGAAGAATTGTGACTCACAACAAAGACTCCTTTCGGAAACACTGAACCCAGTGGACGCACTCAACCGAGCTATTATAGACGAGAAAAGCTACTACACTCATCTCAAACGAACTAATAATACTAGGGCAACCAACTTCAATAGCAGTAGAGTGTACAAAAATTTTAAAACTTTAGAAAAGGAACCAAGCTTGAAATCAGAAAGATCCAACACCTGTATCAAATGTGGAAACGCTTTTACAAGGGACATTTGAACGTGTGTCCAGCGAAAGAAATAATCTGTAATTTTTGTAAACACAAAGGACACTTTGGAAGACTTTGTGAATCGAAAGGGAGAAGGCCAGTTGTAAATAATATAGAAGAAAATGTAAATAATCGTAACTGTTCAGATTCCCCAGAAGACCCACAATTTAACACAGATGAAAATTTATGTGGAGTGATAAATGCCTGGACAGAAGAGGGAACTAGTGACAATGACTATTATTCAGTGCTAAACATTCGAGCCACTTACGACGACATTGGCCTAGAATCTAAAAGTTTCCTAAATAATGGATTAGGTGAGTACGCCATTGTAAACAAGAATATTTCACTGGATTCAGCTAGTCCAGTAAGCTCCTTAAAACAGAATGTACTACATAAGCTGAAAATGAGAGACCCACAGCTAAAAATTCATCCCGTCGACAAAAAAATTTGAGCACTAAATTGCGGCTTTACTAATGACACAATCAACATCATCGGGAAAGTAGTAGTCAGGATACAATCCAACGGATGGATTTCAGAAATAACTCCGTTTTTTATCACCACTGGCCACGAGAGGAACATCTTATGAAAGGATAACCTACCCCGAACAGGATTAGTGCCTGTCAACACTGTGTAACTTCCTGATCCGTGTAAGTCAATATCTTATTCGAATACAATCCTCAACTTGTCTAATAATTTCAATTTTTTTTATTAGGGTAGGAAAAATACCATTGGTCAGAAAGATCACTAATCCCCATTCCCCGTTTAAACCAATTCAAACCAAAGGTAGAAGAGTTCCCGTACTTTTACTGTGAAGCTGGAATTGAATAGAATGGAACTAGTAGGGCATATTGTGAAAATAAGTAAATGTGAATAAGACTGCTTCATTAGTCCAATCTTAATCACAAGAAACAAAGGATTGCATTATTAATTTAGCTCAAGACTCAAAACTGTTAATTGCTCAGATAGTCAAGAATATATATCAATTGCCTAATATCCATGGACTCATCGATAACATCGCCTTCCAATTTTCAAGTAAAAACTTAGGGGAAATGTGGTTCAGTATTTTAGAATTGAAAAACGCTTTCAGCCCACTACAACTATGCAATGACACGAGCAAACAATGCAATTTCAGCATTGTAGGAAGCAAAATCACTGAAACATACCAATTTTTAACAGGATATCATGGGCTAGGAGATATGACAAACGAATTCCAAAATGTTAGGGAATGGTTGTTAAAAAAAATTCCGTTTACAAACTGTTGCATTGATGACATTTTAAAATCCTCAAAAGCATCTTTAGAAGAAAATAAAATGATTCTCTGGAATTATTTTATAATTTTGGAAAATAAGAACATAGCAGTCAAGTGGGAGAAATGTGCGTTCTTTCAAAAAGACATTGAATGACTGGGGTTCAAAATATCCCAATCGGGGCTAAAACCATTGGTTGGGAAATCGCATTCAATAAAAAATCTCCCAAATCCGAAGAATATTTCCAAATTAAGATAATTCTTTGATTCAATAAACCAATACACGAAAATTGTTCCGAATTTGTCAGCACTAATCTCTTGTTACGTCCTTTTTTAGTTGACAAATCAGTTTACCATTGAGATGAATCCAGCACGAAAGCTTTTGATGAACTGAAAAGACAGATTGTAAATATAACGGAGAATAATTAGTTCGACATAAGAAGGACGTCCAGATGAAAACAGATGCTTCACACAGTGATTTGGGAGCCACACTAGAACAGTGGGATGGAGAAAAATGCTTAACTATAGCATTTGCGTCCCGATTTTTAAATTACCATGAAATCAAATACTCAACTAATCAATCGAACTTTTGAGAGTGATTTGGGCTACTGAACATTTCAAGAATTATTCATACGGCGCCGAGTTCGAAATTTTTACGGATCATAAGGCACTATTATTGGCGTTTAACGTAAATCAGAGCAATAAAACAATGCACAGTAGACTAACCCGTTGGGTAAATAGACGTTTGCCGTTTAATTTCAAAATTAAAGGTATCACAGGAAAGAAAATGGGATTCACTGACTGATTATGGAGACCATTGTAATAAAGAGTTCGTGGTGTCAACATTTAACAGGATTAGAGAAAACCCTACCTTAAATAGTGATTTTAAAAAGAAGAATTGTACATAAAACGAATTGTTAATCACTAATCCAGCGGATGTATATTGTGTGTGTAAATAGTATTGTTATCTTGGATTGCCTAAGTCCAACGCGCGAAAAGAAAGAAATACTACAACACATCCAACGGTCATTCTTTGCGAATGTTCTTAATTACATTACAGACACTAAACGAATTTGTATTATTAATCACTACCGCTCAGAGTGTTGTACACACAGTTGTATTCCACTTAATCTCTCCAAATTCAATTTTAATCAAATTTTCCTTTCAGTAAAAAATTATCTCTTTTTTTTCACATTCGCTCTTATCAAACGTGTCATTTCTAAAACTAGAAGTTATTTATACACTCACAGAATTCCAATCTTCGGTAAATCAGTTAAAGTTATCTCTTTGGGCGGAAAGCCAAGGAATTTCAGTGAAATTTGATAACAACGTTATGTCGGAAATTTATAGTAAAGAGCTCGTGTTGCCAATAGTTAACAAAATTTTAGAAAACTTTATCTTAAATAGTGATTGTAGAAAGAAGAATTGTACATAGAACGAAGTGTTAATCAAAAATCCAACGGAAGTATATTGTGTGTGTAATTAGTATTGTTAACTTGGATTGCCCAAATCCAACGCACGAAAAGAAAGAAATACTACAACACATCCAACGGTCATTCTCTGCGAATGTTCTTAATTATGTTCCAGACACAATACGAATTTGTATTTTTAATCACTCGCGCTCAGAGTGTTGTACAAGCAGTTGTGTTCCACTTAATCTCTCCAAATTCAATTTTAATCAAATTTTCCTCTCAGACAAAAATTCTATCTCTTTTTTTTATCACAGTCTCTATTATCAAACGTGTCATTTCTAAAACGAGAAGTTATTTATACACTTACAGAATTCCAATCTCTGATAAATTATTTGAATTTATCCCTTCGGGCGGAAAACCAAGGAGTTTCAGTGAAACTTGATAACAACATTATGTCGGAAATTCATAAGAAACGTCTGGCAAAATACAAAAAAGAGCTAAAACTACCTACAGCCCCACTAGTATTTACGGAAGATTGCTCCAACAAACTGATTGAATTGATGACAGACGGGGACAAAATACTGCAGGATGTAAAGAAGGCGGTGGAAGAAGGTAGACCTTTGGATAGATTTGGGGCATACTTGAAAACCTTCCAACGAAACATCCACGTGAAGGAAGGATTAGTATTCAACGATAACAAGCTAATTGTTCCAGCAGCCCTCAGTTCTCTATTTATGACACTGTTACACGAAACTCATCCGAGACAGTTCTGGATGAAAGCGCTGGCAGCGAACATATGGTGGCCACATCTCTATCGAGAAATTTACTACCACGGGAAAAACTGTATTCTGTGCATAAAAGCGGGAAGAACCTCAAAGTTATTCTGGGCTTGAATAATTAAAGAAGTTACCGGTTCTATCAGCAAAAAATGAAGAAATTGACTTGGACTTTACAGGCTCGTTGGAGAAAAACTGGGGGCAACTCAAAACACCTCTTCTTATGTTAAGATAAATTCACAAAATTCCGTCGCCTAAAGTGATTAACAATACCTCCGCCTCTTTGTTACTAATTTTTATGTCGGATTACTGTAGTCTACATGGGTACCCAAAACCAACTGAAATGGACCATGGCTCGTGCTTCATTTTGAACGATTTTAAAAACTTCTGCGAGAAGAATAACATTAATCTAATTTTATGTACAGTCGGAGATCATAGATCTATTGGAGTCGTGGAACGACCTATTTATACAATCCAAGCAAAAATTATGGCAATGTCGTTTAAGAAACCTAATTCAAATTTAAATGCGGCAATTGATAAAAATCATTTGGAGTCTTCCTTCAACGAAACCACGATCCATTTGATGTTCCCATTTTAAAATTAAAGATTTTAATAGATCACTCAAAACATACTGGATATCCTTAGTTTCACACGCCATTAATTTAGATAAAGGGAATTCGATTGTCTCAAAAGAAAGAGCGCAGGACCGGGGAGCGAAGGATATCATAGAGGACGGGTACTTGGAGAAAACAATACCGGACAGCAAATGATATGAAAGCGACCCTATCGATATGACGGATCAAGTCATAACAAGAGCCCCACTATCTGACCCCATCAGCCAAGGAGGTAATTGGTATAGAAAGACAGTTAGCAGAAGGGAAGGCCAACTGTACTTTAAACCCCTTGCCGGAAAACCTATATCTTACACAAAACATACGGTAACCCTTGATAACGGCCATGTACTTAGAAAATCGTGTCTCGCTTTCAAGAAAGTCCAACCTTTGTCACCAAATAGATTTTCATCCGGTGCGAATACGTTAGTTAGTAAAAATGATTTAGCAGGAAAAAGAAATAGAAACTCCCCACTGAACAAATTGGACTCTAATGATGCTGGTCCAACAATAGCCCACAAGCCAACGGGCTCTAGTTCTACGAAAAGTAGGAAAACCAAAACCTCAATCTCGAAAGGTTTCAACTTCGTTAACTCGGGTTTATCTTCACCACAAGACCTAGACCATTGGGACAATGTTTTAGAGGATTATTTGGGCAACTTCGGATTCCGTGGAGTGAAGGGAGAATGGAGTATATGTGTGATATTGGCTACTTAGTAAAAGTGCAGGTACAATTTTTTCGTGCATTGGGGAATGTTGTGATTGTGTGTCTCAAAGTTGTAACCTTGACCTCTATTAGTTAATTAGATACCAGCAAGTTGTTAGCTTTACGAAGTCCAGTGGACTTCGCATCACTAGTTGCTCTATTGCGACATTGGTCAGTTTTAATTTAACACACTTACGTTTTATTCTTTTAACTTAGTTTAATTCGTTTAGCTTTACCAGTAGTATTTGTACACTTTTATTAGGGGGGACCCTGTGGGTCGGCAGGGGGTCAAAACCTTGAGGGGAAAGGCGTCCGCACCCCCGCCCCCCAAATCCACTACTGCCCTTGTTATCATGAAAACAACTCTTGACCAAATTTGAATAAAAAGACTGTTTTTAATTATGCTGCTTATTTGAAATGGCCAAATTTTGTAAAATGGCATGGTTCTCAGTGAGGTTTTTGCGTCATTCGGTTGATCTCTAATTAGTAATTCATGTTGAGTCTTCCGACCTCTTAACAAGGTATCACGGCTAAGAAAGAAAATTCATTCGAGATTAAATTAATGAATTAAAAGACATCGGACTGAGAAACATTAAGGTCCGCTCACTAAAAGCTATGCCACGCTTTACAACAAAGCACAGTGTCAATTTTGACATAAGAATTTAACAAAAAAATTAATAGAAAAACTGCCACAAAAAATAAACAGAAAAGTTCAACTCATATTGAAAAAAGTGGACTCGTTTTTATAACACAAGAGATGATTACCAAAAATAGATTTCAATTGGTGGGACGCGAATAGGTGCCGATCTGATATGAGCAGTTTTGTTATTAACATTTTTGTTGTCGGTATAATTTCAATGTCAACCACTGCTTTTTTATTCAGCACAACTAGTATATTAATGTGAAGTTATGCCCAGAAGTTGTTCATAATTGCTTCAACTTGGAAACTTGCTCAACCATAAGTTTATGTTTGGTTAGGATAGGAAAAATCGCGGATCATGACGGGTCGGAAGGTTGATTTATGTATTGAGCAAGCTCGAGACTCTCCGTCCCTCGAAGGAGATGCGTGATCAAACAATTTTTCTGGCGGTGAGACAAAGGTATATCAACACCTTTCGGAGAAAACATTGTTTCTACTCATATTTTCAAACGATTTGAACCTTTTTATCTCGCGCTGTTTAGGATTGAAAAATAAAAGAAAAAGTTCAAACCTCAACGAAAATATTTTTTCCATTCTTACCATAAGCTCCAAACTGACCCACAAAATGGCTCTTTTCTTTTGGAAATATCGAAAGGCAAGGATAATAAAATAAACAAGCCCGGGTCAGGTTCACAAACGAATAGCCCCCAGCAAATCTGTCAAAGGTGAACACTTTTGTTTATTGCTCCATCAAAGTGAAGACTTTGGTTAGATTGCGGCCTAACAGGCATGGTTTCTGATTGTAGTTGAAAATCACCACCAGTTTCAATTGTATTCAATCGTGCATGACAACTATAAGTGCTAGAGAGTTGCTTGAGGGTGAGGCAACATTCCAAGCCAAGAAAAATAACCGAAAAAAACGTACACAGATTTCAACCAGCGGTTCTCCATTAAGACAGCCGAATAACTCGGATGTCTGTCCTTTTCTGCATAAATCATCTTAATGGGCAATGAGCATGCAATGAGGGATGGGCCTGAAAATAGGTCACTCGTACACACTTACGACGCTAAAAATATTGCCATAAAAAATAGATGTGGGGGCGAAAGCAATAAGAAAATTTGTTTTAGGATTCAATTTACAAGAACAGATGACGCGCAGGAGAACAATAAATCAAACCAAAATAACAATAATTCAAAAAGCTATAAAAATCTCTCGCTCGGATCTCTGGACGAAAATCTTTTCTGTGCAAGCGGATCTAAACATGTAGAAAAGCGTAGCAAATTGAAAAATTCCTTTGATACTTCTTCTGTTCAAATATGCTTTATTCATTTGTTTGGATAATACTCAGTCCACTCCTCTGTCCACCCTCAAGTTCCACATTCCGGTCCAAAATCCTTTTTTTGGAACAGATCTAGCAAACAATGTATATTTTAAGCGAGGACAAGTGGAAGGGAGTGGCAAAAGGCGACAACCTTCTGTATTGAATACTACTAGCAACCAAAACAATCACTTGTGAAAAATGTGACAAAACATTCTGAAAAAAATACTCAAAAGTTTGAAAATTATAAATAGTGAGAAAGTTTTTATTAATAAATTGGTACGCTGGTGCTTCTTTCCCCGCTTGCTATTTATAAAAAAGCACCTAATTCACTTCCATTTACGACTTTTTTGGACCAATGAAGTCGAATTAAAATGTTTTTTAAAGATTTTTGAGACCAGTGACTTTATTTTGACATTTTTTTTAACTTGGCGCAAAAGCTTTCTGACTTGGTAGTTTTTTTTAGAGTGTATGAAAGGTTTCCGGCTAGCTAAAATCTTAAAATTTGTTTATTTATGTGATTAATTTGGGATGCAATCCAAGCTTCTTTGGAAGAAAGACAAGGACACTAGTCCACGGTCTGATAGTGTTAACTCAAAATATGCATTTCAAATAATTGAATTTATGAATAGAAAAGTAATGTTAAGCAATGTTAAACCACTTGTCATGAGGCGACCTTAGGTATATCGCATATGGTGCGCGCATTTATGTTTGAGTATGTAATTATGTGTTCACTTTGCTATGTGCCCTTTCTCATGGCCATATCTAACCGGTCACAGCGTGGTGCCGTTACGTCTTGCGTTTAGCCAGTTGCGCGATATCCATAACAAGATACAGTATTAATCTAAACTGAGTGCTTATTCTATACCTCTATCTATTCTACTCTAGTAGTCTATATAACATCGTTTGCACACGTCTATTCAATCGGTACAGTCCATCTAATTACTCTATTCGTAATTTATCTTTTTATGATCCTTAATAATTTACTATTAGCTTTTAACCCTACAGTTTTGTGTCAGTACTGGTCGGGTTATCTCATGATGCAGCCAGCAGTTCGTGTGAATGAAGACAAAACTGCCCTGTTAGGCATCACGCCTTTCTGGGCGAAGCACTTGGTTAATCCCCCATTTTTGCGGGAGACGTGGATTGGACAGTTCTTCTTGGCCGTGGGCCTCAAATACAACATTATTCCAAAAAGTGTGTTGGCCGACCCGGCGGTGATCGCCGTTGAACCACCCCAAAATCGGAGACACCAGCAGCTACAGAAGACGCAGTGGCCCGAGATCGTCGTCGAAAAGGTGCTGGCATTCGCCAGTACTGGTTTTTTCCATGAGGCAGCTGCTTGCCTCAAACCAAGACTATTCTTCTCGCTGGGAAACGAGGAAAAGCGACGCTTCACTGATTCCGATCCACACCTTAACCATAACGTATGCTCTTTCATAGACTTCCACGATGCGTGTGAGGTTTTTTTCCAACCCGCTCGCGACTTTACGGTAGAACGGATTAAACTGTACAATACGATCTTTATGCTGAAAACTGGCACTTTTTTTCTTTTTTTTGCGCGACTTTCCGCTCAGGCGGCGTTATGCAACTGGCCTCAGGGCCAAGAGCGGGACAATATCAAAGATTTGTTCATCGGCCCAGTTTGAGATGTTTAGGTTCAGCGTCAACTAATCAAGGCTGGTGAAAATCTCGACACTACGCTGAAGTTACCGTTGGAATGCGAGAAGAGGGCCAGTACTTCCGCACCCTTTCGAAAGTTATTGCCACTTAAAAACTAACCGACAGGGATCAATCGAATCAAGCAACAGCCGACGTTCTCGATTCAATCCGGAAAACAATAATAGTATTTTTAGTGGTAGGGGAGGATCTGCAAAACGCTCATCCAAACACAATAACAACTACATTAATCCGTGCTACTATTTTGGGAACCCAAAATTGCCGAAGCATCGGAAATTGTGCCCACGAGGGAGTTTATATGCAACCTGTGTAAGAAACGTGGGCAGTTTCCTAAAGACTTTAAGTCTTCCGAGAACGGGTCAATTTTGTGCATGAGGTTGGAAATCAAACTTCTTCGTCTACCATGGAAGACTGTAGTTTTATTGATGTCGATCATGATAACGAACTGGAACACAATGTACTCATGGTGAAGGACGTGATACAAATCAAAAGCATCGAACTTCTTCAGTCTCAGTCTGGTAACCCATGAAGTCTCAGCACACAACTGCCTTTGTAACAAAGTTTTTTTTGCTCCACTGTTGACCCGGGTATTCCTGTATCAATTCTCAACCATCGTACAACTAATTTTCTCCTTCAAAAGAACCCTAACTCATCTTTAAAGAGGTCGCGCGATTCCCGCTGATCACTACGTATGTGGATTATAACATAACGCTGAAAAAACTATAAGGTAAGATCGTCATCCCGCTCTCGTCAAACGGATGGAAGGTGTAAGCCGCGTCGTTTTTAGTGTCAGAAAATTGGACTCGTAATCTATTTGGTTTGAAATTACATGCACAATTAGGGATCCCTACCACCCAAAAAAAGAGGACAGAAACCGACTCGCTCACGGAGGAGAAAATTCTGGGCCCAATCTTAATTTAGTGGCAAAATCACTTCACCAAAAGGTTGGCTGAAATTTTCAACCTACTGCGACGGCCAAATTGCCATAAAGATTTCTACTAGCTTCAAAGTATCTCTAATTCCTCGACAACTTTAAGGCAGAAAAGTCCCTATTCATATCCAAGATCGGGAAATAAAAAATCTGGCTAAGACAAACATATAGAGAAGTTGGAAAATTGATAAATCATTTCCTTGCTTACATAGTCCTAACCGCAAAGATAGATGGTGTTATTAAAGTACCAGATGCCTAAATTGCACGAAATCATAGATTCTGCAGTTCAGATCAATACTAAAGATGCACTGGGTCAAGTGCGGTTCACATCACTAGATCCCAAATACGCTTTTAGTCAACTATCTCTTTCCGATCTAACCAGCAGTTATTGTAACTTCAGCATCTTATGTGGCGAGGCAACTGGAATTTATAGGTTTAAGACGGAATTCTACGGACTCGCAGACATGCACACCGAGTTCCAGAAGGCTATGGATTCTACGCTCAACGGTTTGGAAGGAGTGATCTGTTACTTCAATGATATCCTGATGGTGACAAAAGGGGATGTCTACGATCATGATCTGTTAGCAGACAAAGTGATGCGCCGACTGGACGAAGAAGGATGGGCGTTAAATTATACTAAGTGGGATTTTTCTGTCAATAAACTTGTCTGGTTAGGCTATGAAATCGACAAAAACGGCTATACACAAAATTTTCCAAAATCGTTAAGACAGCTGCGTTTGTTTATGACAATGCTTAACCACTTGCAGTGTTTCATACCGGACATACATTAACCTACAGTACATTTTCGGGCGTCACTAAAGGCAATTTAACAAACAATCCTTCCTATGGGGTGAAGAGCAAAATGAAGCTTTTCATAACATTCTAAAAAAGATAGCAAAAATTCCAAACCTATACCATTATGATTTCTCTAATAAAATTGAAAACAAAATAAAACGCAAGTCACAGCGGTCTGGGAGCGCGCCTCGAACAAGAAGTGGAGCCTCGAGTATGGGCATCAATCGCATTTGCGTCAAGATTTTCAAAAAACGCGGAATCCAAATATAGCGCAAACAAACTCGAGTTATTGGCTATCGTGTCGTCTTGTGAACGCTTTCGCAATTACCCTCTCGGTAACAGATTTGCTGTCCTAACGGATCATAAGGCTATTATTTTGGCCCTCAAAGAGCCCTATGGTAATAAATCTTACCAATCACGGCTGACTCTCTGGGCGGATCGACTTTTACTGTTCGATTCTGAGGTTAATCATGTCCCAGGAGTGACGCTAGGAGTTGTAGATTTTATGTCTCGTCACCCAACCTTTGCAGCACCTTAACCTTCTAGTAACGACGAACTTTTGTCACCAAGACAATAAAAGCATTCAATAAGGCTGTTATTTTCATTAATAAGGGCGCACCCACCATTATTAGGGAGACTCTCAATGCAATCTACCCCAATAACGTTTATTGAGAAACCAGGATCCATACATGTATCCCAGTCTATAGTCATGATTCCTGTCAAATCTTGTCCCTCACAAACGAATCTCTAAATTGTTCAAAGCGTTTTATTGCCCGTACTCGTCCGCTAGGGAGCGGCACCATTTTCGCTCCGATATCCGGCTTATCACAATCGCGCACTAATTATAAAGATCATTTTGTCTCGCCACTAGAGGGCGACAACCTTCTGAATTTCGCTCTCAACCAATCAAATTGAAGTAATTAAATCCACTTTTCACTCGGCGCTAGAGGGCGATGAAATATGCGTCCGATCTTTGGGCCAATCACAGACTGGTATGCAAATTAAAAATTGTAAATAACGAAAAACACGGAAAAATTATTGTCTCTGATCTGATCATCTATCCTTCACTTGCTCTAAACTTAATCTCAATCTACAATCCAACTCTAATCTAATCTAAAAATGAATCTCAAACAAAAAATGAACGATCCAAGGAAGGCTTCATCTACTTCTGTCATCATCCTCGATAATCTCCTCTCTTTTTCCTCGTCCCCGCCCGATGCGGCCTACTGCTGGCCCTAGCTCACTCCGGTGTCGTGCTTTCGCCCGAGGAAACAGGATTGACCTCATTCGCGTAAAGACCCGACAACTTGACTCCCGGGACCGATTTGTTGCAGCCCGCGTAGCTGACCGAAAGGAGGCGCTGGTTAAACTCATTGAAGGCCTCAATCGTAAGTGTCTCACCAAGCGAGCACGGATTCAAGCGACTGCCAAGGTGGGAGTGTTTGCTATTTTTAACAAGAAACCTTTAGTCAACCGATGCAAGCAGACTCTTGCGGAATTGCCTGGCCTCTTCGACGCGAATCTACTGGCCGAAATGCTGGACGAGGAACGTTTTCTGGGCCCGATGAAAAAAACTATCATCAAAAAGGTTGTCTCTTCTTTCAACAAAATGGCGCAAGTCTGGAGCAAGGCAGCGGTTCTCAACAACAGTGTGTTATTCGACAACAAACCTGCGATCCCGGAACAGCATCCGGGTGCTGGCACGTCTTCCTTGCTCGAATCCCGATCAAGAGGCGATGTTTTTTGCCTCCGAGTACATATGGTGGCCTTTTCTGAATTTCCAAATCATCAAAACTTGTGACTACTGCAAGGAAGCCGCGATCCAAATTGTCGGCATTAACCAAAAAATGCAATTTGATTTTGTGGACCTGATTGTTGACGAAAATAACAAGAAAATTCGTATTTTAGTCGCTTTTGATAGGTTCTCTAAAATTCTGTCAACCTCACATACAAAAATGTCAGGCGCCAAAGATGTCGTTGAGTTTTTAAAATGGTACATTCGCATTCATGGTTTGCTACAGTCAAATTGAACGAATCACGGTTCTGAAGTTAAAAAAGTATTCGTTAGTCAGAAAAAATAGTTCCTTTATCTTCTCAGCCGGTATTTCACTCTAGCATCGACTCCGAGAATAGCACGGTCGCGCTGGTAACTGCTGACCACATTCAGGCTCCGGATCGTTCCGATACGACTAGAGCCTCGACTTGCAGCAAGAAGTCTACAAGGTTTTCTGGCGACCCTCTTCGTCACTCGGCCAAGTAAGTGGAGGAAGAGGCGTTGAAACAAACGCCTTTGGCAGCCATACAGGTAGCCAATCTCGCTTCACACAAGCGCGTCGAGCCGATTCGTCATTGTCCGACCGCAACTACGCAGGATCAGCTACTTTTTGGCCGTAAATCTAATACCGAAATGTCCGAAGCCTTTATTAATATCACAACCCATGATACTTTAGCTCATAGACTTGAGGGAAAAGCTGCTGACTCCTGCCCAGATTGCGAGCCAATACTATAGCGGGGACAGAGTTAGGGTGGTTCCTCGCGGGAGCTCCAGTCCTCACTAAAAGCCAAGATTCGACCCAATGTTCTCATTGGGCTCAAAGGTGTCAGAGAGCGAGCCGTATAGAGCATTAGAGGATCTTGCCAAGGCAGCAAATGCATGGACTCAACAGAAACGTAGTCTGCCTCTAGAAAAGGGACGCCTGATTATGAGGGAATTCGTCACACGTCACTCGGGCCTTGCGAATAGCCACACAACGGGATTAACACGAAACACTTTTCGGTTCTACTATCAAGCCTCCGATCTTGCCTTTCAAGCGTTGTCTCACAGTCAACGCCTCAGTGTAACGCAAAATCAGGATCGAGCCTCCAAAACAAGTAAATTAGAAAAATTGTTCTCAAGCATCCTAATCATGGTAGAGTATTCGGAAAAGTTATAGATCGACTTTCTGGTAAACCTCTGTTTAAACTCGCAAGATTCAAAATCATCAAGATTACAACTACACATACATCACTGATAAAAGAAAAGTATACCGAAAAACCATGTTTGTCTAAAACTTAATCCCAATTTTCGTGGCTTTTCAGCCAACCCGGGCACGCCGGGTGATAGACTAGCAACATCGCAACGTCGAAATGCTTCAAAATCTCAGTCGTTTCGCCACCGACAGGCCAATCACTCGCTCAGTCCAGTGCAGACCACACGGTTGACGACCTCACCGCCGACTCTTCTTCCAGTGATGGTTCGGTTGTTAGCCTCAATTTGTCATCTGAAACAAGGCTGGATTATTAGATTCAGTCCTCGTTTTTTTCGTCAAGCTCAAATAGGCGCTCTTGATAAGTCAAAAGAATAACTTTTTAAAGGAAATTACAAAATTTGTCTGCCATGTTTTAAATGAATCATCTTTGTGTGGGGTCTAAGATGAATTCTACGGTTGCATGAAAAAGTATCTATCTTGACACTGCATCCCACTTCCAAAAACATCTCTTTTCTCATTCTTCTAAGCAAATCTTATAAGTTGCATGAAATTTTTGACATCAAGTCGCATGACGCTATATGGCCGTTTAGTCACTGAAACATATAATATAACATAACTGCTCGTATCATGGCAAAGCCCTGAATGCACTAAACGCCTTTCGAGAACCATGGAGCAAAATTTCTTCTAAGAAGACTCATGAAATTTTCAAAAAAAAAAATTTTTTTAAATGTTCTGAAAATTATTTGAGACTTTTTTTTATAAATCATCGCCCCACACACCATATGAAGTATAAAAACAATAAATTCACATAGTATAAGGCAGCACTTTTGACCTGATTTTTATAATCTGCTTTAATCAATGTTAAACAATTTCTATGTCGGATTATTTCTCTTCTTAAGCGTTATAAATACAAAAAATATTGCGCGTTAATTGTCCGAATGTAGGAGAAAAATATGTAACATTACGAAGTCAAACTGTGCATTTTGTGAACTGAATTTGGTTCTGTAAGTGACCAAAGTCAGATTTGTTTCAAAATCCGCAACATTGCTATTTTTCTTTGATAATTGTTGCTGTTCTGGATTCCACAAACGAAAAACTAAAACACTTTAACGCTCAAAATCGCTCCAAAGTTAAGCGAATTTGCGAATTATCTAACAGTGTTTGCGAAGTCTGAAAATTTTGAGGAATCTAGAAAACATTTTTAAAAACTCTCTATAGTAAAAAAAGAGCTGTTGAGGAATCCGTAATTGTAAGCGGAATCCTCAAATTGTAAGCGGAATCCGCACATTGGAATCCAAAAATTGTACGCGGAATCCGCATTTTGTTTTGACTTCCAGTTTCATACATACTAACATTTTGAACTAAATATTCTATTGTTCAGGTGGTCACTAGCGAGTGCAACCTCAATTACTGCTAACAGTTGAGCTACCCTCAAATGTTTGATCTCACTTTCTGCCTGCAGCAACTTCGATCTCAATTCCTGCTCAAATTTTGTAGCTTCGATCTCAATTTTTGTCCCAACTTTTTGAAAACTTTTCAAAAAGTGAAGTTGAAATATATATATGGCCTTATTATTTGCTCTTTGTTTTTCGAAAACAATTTATGATCCATTTCTTTCAAAAAAAAAATTAAACGTTTTCAAAAAAATTTTTAGTTCTCAGTAACAAATCCAATTTTGTTTGAAAAAGGACAATTCATTTCATGATTCATATCAATTTTTACTAAAAAGAAAACAATCGAGTTGATTATATCCTCACAAACAGCTTCTGATATTATTCTAAATACTGGAGACCATTCTGAACTCACTATTACTATACCAATAAATGATTTTATTCGGTGATTGTGTTTCCAAATGACTCCAACACTTACTTGCTGAAAAAATTGTTCCCTAATACTAAAGGGAACATCCATCGATGGTAACCAATGATGTAAGATTCGTTTGTGGGTTCAACTGACAACGGTTAAGCCCCTGCTCTAAAATTCCGAATTGCGAGATAAAAATCAATGTGAAGGTTTATATGCAAGAATTGGTTTATTTCAGGTTAAAACAAAATGGCTGAACCCACCTACCAGTTGCGGACTCCACTGCATTTTGCTAATTCCGCCCAGAAGTTGTGTAGACTCCACCTACATTTGCGAACTTCCATCACATTTTAGAACGTGCTTAAAGACTTGTCTCTGGACCACAGTGCACAGATTGGCCTCGTAAGGAATAAGAAGTTTTAAATGGGATGAACTCATCAGCTGCAGGTTTTCTTAGCTGCTTGTGACTTAAACTGGAGATATACACAGTTCATTTGATTTTCAAACACCATTGCGTTCATTCTGCCTTAACAGTTTTTAGATGTGTGAGAAGGCAGGTTTACCATGTAGTGTGTTTTTACCCTATTTAGGCACCTCCATGGAAGATCGTACAAATCAAGGGTAGTAATAAGTTCCTCCCATCTGCACCCGAGCTGGTCAATGCCAAGGGCAATGGTTTTGACTATATCAAATCATTGGAACTAATTCAAACGAAATGAAAGTCACCGCCGGGAACCCGTTCAACCTTTCCGAGGTAACAGTGGTGGTCATGCCGCTACATTCTGCACAAGTTTGCATTTTTAGTGTACGCACTGGGATAACGCCCACATGACTTGGCGGCTCGGGCATTGGCCTTGCTCTGACCCACGAATATCGGTGCTTCACATAACAGTGGTTGATCATTGACTTTCCATGAGAGCACCGATAAGAGCAGAGCGGACACTTTAGCACCTCATCACTGTGCTTTTGTCCTGTTTTGATGCTTGTAAGGATTGCCGACTCAGTTGGAGTGCTAAGATGGTCATTTCTGATGCGCTGATCAGTTTCACATGCGGGTGGTAGTTTTGCATTTGCTTAGTCCAACCACTGACATAGACATAAGTCTTGTTCCAGTCGGACAGAGGCAGTCGAACTTGCCTTTCTTGGACCCCTGTTGCTGGGCTGCGGTGGGATCTCTACAGTTCTTTCAATTCCGTTATCAATTTCATGTTCAAAACTATCGGAGGTCTGAACCCAGGGTTATGAGTGATTATCTTTGAGATTCCTGATCATCTATTTTTGCTATGAAATTTTCTACCCCAGTTTTCATTAGCACATTGAACTGTTTGCGACCTTTTGCCATTAGAGTTTGCTTGGAAATCCCCACCGTCAGTGAACTTAAATTTTATTGATCGGATTGTGCTGCCAAATGTCCAGGTCACACTTTGTCTTGAGCCCATGTTTGTCCATATCAGCTCAAAGCTGTGGAATCTAATCTTTTTGCCAATTTTAGCACCCTCAAGTTGATAGTTCAAGCTATTGCCACCGATGTTTTTAAAGGAATCGTACAGTTGAACCCTTCTCCTGCATAATTGGTGTGCGACAGGCGTTGTTTTTTTCCTTTTCTTTCAGTTCCTTTATTTTCACTTCATTTCTCGTTTTTGGCCTTAGACACATTCTTCAAGCACAGTTTATAAACGCCTCTAGTCTAACAAGATCAGTGCATCTGATAACAAGGGTCTCTAAGCCGTATAGCAGGACTGATTTTAGGACAGTTTCGATGCGGAGACCCTTGTTCCTTATTGTGAATCTTTTTGACACCAGGGCCGGTCTAAGTCTTAGCAATGCTGTCCTTGTTTTAGAAATGCGAGCGTTGATACCCTTGTCAGCGCTGCTATCAGACGCTATGATGATGCCGAGATACTCAAAGAGATTAACCTGTGCAACCTGATCACTGAGTACCTTGATAGGGACATTAGCATTGTCTTTGGTGTTGATTAGAATACTTTTAGTTTTCTCGGCAGATAATTCTAACTAAGCCAATCCAAAGGTTTTTATGATCTCATTCAGCGACTTCGTAGCATTTGCTTGGTTGTCAGAGATCATAGCCAGATCATTAGCGTATGCAATGTTTCTTTTCTCTCCACTGGTCTTACTTGGGAAGAAGTCAAAAAGGATGATAACAACAGTGGGCCCAAAATGCACCCTTGCCGCGTCCCCCGGTTTACTACAAAAGTGTTATATTTATCAAGCATGCCGATGGGTTTGTTTTGGAGAACAATAGAATCAAAATTAATCGAATCAAAAGCCTAATAACCTTCCCTTTTAATAGAATCAAAAGCCTTCTTCAGTTTGATGAAAATCAATACAAAAAGGTTGCTGGTTTTCAATCCTTCTTTGAAGCAAACATCTTATTGCCAAGATAACTTGGCCCGTTGACCTGTGGCTTCGGAACCCAAAATGATAAGGTGAGATTTTGGGCCTCTGCTTTTTAACCTTATTTACAATCACCTTTGCGATCACTTTGCCAACTTGGTCAACAAGAAAAATTCTCCGGTAATTGTTCGGTTCTGCTCTGCTTTCTTTCTTGAACAGATTGACTACTACTGAGTCCCTCCAAATTTGTCGAACTTTTCCCGGATCAAGCCAGATATCAGTGAAAATCCTTTTGATAGGCAGTAGAATTCTCCTCTCGAGCAACTTAAGAAGGTCACTGGTGATCTGACTCCCACCGTGAGCCTTGCCCGTATTGATTTCTCTCAAGGCTTGTTGTACCTCTGCCAAACGTCATTGTGTTCATTCTGCCCTAAAAAGGTTTAGCTGTATTAGAAGGCAAGATAACTATGTAGTGTGTTTTTACCCTAATTTAGGCACCTCCTTGGAAGATCATAAAAATCAAAGGTAGTAAGTTTTTGAACACTTAATCCTTGTCGTTGAAGTTTCAAAAAAAGGTCCCAGGATTCATACAATGAGTTTTTCTGTAATTTAGACTTAAATCATTTTTTGAAACAATGTTTTATCACTTGATTTATTGCAGAGCGTTATATTGTTCACTCATCTCACACCACTCAAAACTTTATAAAGTAGTTTTTGAACTAAAATTCAAAAAAAAATTTCAGTTTTTCAATGAAAATTCAGCAAGAGTTTGAAAATAGTTTTTATTTCAAAAAACATTTCTCATATTTAATTTAGGTTAGATTGGATTACCAGGGTTGAAACAAATGATACCTACACAAAAACAGTAGTCCTTGTTTTGTTTTGCAAAAATTGGAGGTTCTGTAAACTAAGTAACAATTAACTCATGTTTTTCATATGAAAAAACTAGGCTAATTCCAAATTCGCCTTTGCGTTCAAATTTGCAAAAATATATATCCAGTGAAAACGGAAGTGAAAGATGCGCCAGCAGTATGCTATGCAGCTTCAGGTTTAGATTCATGATTTTTTGAGTAGCTTCATCATAAGACTATGTATATTTGGTTCATGGTAAAAAACAAGTTTTAAAAATTTTCAAAAAACAGTGGTTGGACAACTTCCCGAAAAAAGGTATAAACTCAATTAAAATTACAACAAACAATTTCACTGAAAAATTAAAAATCATCGCCCCACACACCGTATAAAGTACAAAAAAAAAACCTCACATAGTATAAGGTAGCACTTTTGACCTGCTTTATACAGCCTGCTTTGTCAAGGTGAAACAATTTCTATGTCGGATTATTTCTCTGCTTAAGCGTTTTTAACATAAAAAATATTGCGCGTTAATTGTCCAAAAGTAGGAAAAAAATTAAAAAATTTAACATTACGAGGCCAAACTCTGCTTTTTGTGAACTGAATGGGATTCCGCAAGTGCCCAAAGTCAGATTTGTTTCGGAACCCGCAACATTGTTATTTTTCTTTGATAATTTTTGCTGTTCTGGATTCCACCCCAGCTGGTCAATGCCAAGGGCAATGGCTTCGACTTTATCAAATCATTGGAACTAATTCAAACGAAATGAAAGTCACCGCCGGGAACCCGTTCTACCTTTCCGAGGTAGCAGTGGTGGTCATGCCGCTACATTCTTCACAAGTTTGCATCTTGAGTGTACGCACCGAGACAACGCCAACATGACTTGGCGGCTCGGGAATTGGCCTTGCTCTGACCCACGAACATCGGTGCTTCACATAACAGTGGTTGATCATTGACTTTCCAAGAGAGCACCGATAATAGCAGAGCGGACACTTTAGCACCTCATCACTGTGCTAGTGTCTTGTTTTGATGCTTGTAAGAATTGCCGACTCAGTTGGAGTGCTGAGACGGTTGGTTCTGATGCGCTGATCAGTTTCACATGCGGGTGGTAGTTTTGCATGTGCTTAGTCCAACCACTGACATAGACATAAGTCTCGTTCCAGTCGGACAGAGGCAGTCGAATTTGCTTTTCTTGGACCCCTGTTGTTGGCTGCAGTGGGATCTCTACAGTTCTTTCAAATCCTTTATCAATTTCATGTTCAATGCTATCGGAGGTCTGTACTCAGGGTTCTGGATGTTTATCTTTGAGATTCCTGATCATCTATTTTTGCTATGAAACTTTCTACCACAGTTTTCATTAGCACATAGAACTGTTTGCTACCTTTTGCCATTAGAATTTGCTTTAAAATCTCCACTGTCAGTGAACCTAAGTTTGTTTTTCGGATTGTGCTGCCAAATGTCCAGGTCACACTTTGTCTTAAACCCATGGTTGTCCATATCAGCTCAAAGCTGTCGAATCTAATCTTTTTGCCAATTTTAGCACCCTCAAGTAGATTATTCAAGCTATTGACACCGATGTTTTCAAAGGAATCGTACAGTTGAACCCTTCTGCATAATTGGTGTGCGACTGGCGTTGTTTTTACCTTTTCTTTCAGTTTCTTTAATTTCACTTCATTTCTCGTTTCTAGCCTTAGACACATTCTTCAAGCATGGTTTATAAACGCCTCTAGTCTACCAAGATCAGTGCATCTGATAACAAGGGTCTCTAAGCCGTATAGCAGGACTGGTTTTAGGAAAGTTTCGATGCGGAGACCCTTGTTCCTTATTGTTAATCCTTTTGACCCCAGGGCCAGTCTAAGTCGTAGCATTGCTGTCCTTGTCTTAGAAATGCGAGCATTGATAGCCTTGTCAGCGCTGCTATCAGACGCTAGGATGCTGCCGAGATACTCAAAGAGATTAACCTGTGCAACCTGATCACTGAGTACCTTGATAGGGACATTAGCATTGTCTTGGGTGTTGATTAGAATAGTTTTAGTTTTCTCGGCAGATAATTCTAACTAAGCCAATCCAAAGGTTTTTATGATCTCGTTCAGCGACTTGGTAGCATTTGCTTGGTTGTCAGAGATCATAGCCAGATCATTAGCGTATGCAATGTTTCTTTTCTCTCCACTGGTCTTACTTGGGAAGAAGTCAAAAAGGGTGATAACAACAGTGGGCCCAAAATGCACCCTTGCCGCGTCCCCCGGTTTACTACAAAAGTGTTATCCTTATCAAGCTTGCCGATAGGTTTGTTGTGGAGAGCCTCAACCAAACTGATGATATCTCCTGGGATTCCACAATCCTTTAGCGCGCTAAGTAGCACTTCTCCATTAATAGAATCAAAAGCCTTCTTTAGTTCGATGAAAGTCATACAAAGAGGTTGCTGGTTTTCAATCCTTCTTTGAAGCAAACATCTAATTGCCAAGATAGCTTGGCCTGTTGACCTGTAGCTTTGGAACCCAAAATGATAGGGTGAGATTTTGGGCATTTGCTTATTCAACTTGTTTACAATCACCTTTGCGAACGCTTTGCCAACTTGGTCAACAAGAAAATTTCTCCGGTAATTGTTCGGTTCTGCTCTGCTTTCTTTCTTGAACAGAGTGAGTACTACTGAGTCCCTCCAAATTTGTCGAACTTTTCCCGGATCAAGCCAGATATCAGTGAAAATCCTTTTGAGAGGCAGTAGAATTCTCCTCTCGAGCAACTTAAGAAGGTCACTGGTGATCTGACTCCCACCGTGAGCCTTGCCCGTATTGATTTCTCTCAAGGTTTGTTGTACCTCTGCCAAACGTCATTGTGTTCATTCTGCCCTAATAAAGTTTAGCTCTATTAGAAGGCAAATTTACCATTTTGTGTTTTTACCCTAATTTAGGCACCTCCATGGAAGATCATACAAATCAAGGTTAGTATGTTTTTGAACAATTAATCCTCTTCGCTGGAGTCTCAAAAAAATGTCCCAGGGTTCATACAATGAGTTTTTCTGTAATTTAGACTTAAATCAATTTTCAAAAAAATGTTTCATCACTTGATTTATTGCAGAGCGTTATATTGTTTACTCATCTCACACCACTCAAAACTTTATAAACTAGTTTTTGAACTAAAATTCAATAAAAATTTAAGTTTTTCAATGAAAATTCGGTAAGAGTTTGAAACTAGTTTTTGTTTCAAAAACAATTTCTCATATTTACCTTAGGTTAGTTTGGTTACCAGGGTTGAAACAAATGATACCTACACAAAAACAGTAGTCCTTGTTTTGTTTCGCACAAATTGGAGATTCTGTAATTTAAGTCACAATTAACTCATGTTTTTCATATGAAGAAATTAGGCTAATTCCAAATTCGCCCTTGCGTTCAAATTTGATAGAAAATGTGTCCAATGAAAACGGCAGTAAAAGATGCGCCAGCAATATGATATGCAGCTTTAGGTTTAGGTTTACCATTTTTTGAGTAGCTTCATCATAATTTTATATATATGGTTCATGATAAAAAAGAAGTTTTTAAGAAAAAAAGTTTTAAAAAAACAGGCGTTGGCCAATTTCCCGAACATTTTTTTAAAACTCAACTTAAATTACAACAAACAAATTCCCAGAATTGTTTAAAATTTTCGTTAAAAAGCTCGGAATTTGTAGAATATCAGACTCAAGTGGGTAGCAACAATCAGTTTAATTTTTTTTCCTATCAAATGGAACTCATTGGTACATTATTGAAAAATAAAAATTTTTAAAAAGCTTTTTGTCTAGTTTAGTTGCTAGAAAGATAGTTGAAGAGTCATAATTTATGCTTGAAACAAATCCTTAAAACAGACGCTCACAAAAATAATGGAGAAATCGCATATTCTCAAGAATTATTGACAACCATCAAAGTATTGTCAAATAACACTCTTATCTTACAGCTTATAATTGTATTTGGAACTCTAAAGTGACAAAAGACTTTTAATTTAGTTTCAAGCAAATCTAAAGAATTTTTTAGTTTTATTTTAAATTTTGACTTCTTAGTTTAAATTAGTTTCAAGCAAATCTAAAGATTTTTTTAGTTATATAATACAAAAAGTTCTGCCTGCAAAACTTTTTGTATAACAATTTTGTTCAGCGTTATGATTGTTACTGTACAAAAACTTTTTTCTTATGATAAAAAAAGTGAAGAAAAAAGTTAAATCAAGTTTTGCGGAACAAAACAACAAAGTAAACGCTAGTTTTGTGTCTCGCGTAATGGTTTCTTCTGATTTTTTCCAGGAACGTTTTTTAACTTCTATATTTATTTTCCCACTGAATTCTCTCTAACATGGTTGTTTTTATTTTTAGATCTCTGTATTCACGTTTCAGAATATCAATATTTGTTCGAATTTAAGTTTTCAAACGAGTGCTGAGAGTTTTCAGAGTATGCATGATGACTCATCATCCAATTCAAAAGTAAACAACTTTCCATTTCTACTTAATTGGACTTTCTCGGGAACGAAAGTATTAAGCAAAATACAGCAAAAAAAAAACATAGTTTTATGCAAAAAAAAATGTACAAGCGTCTATAAAATTTTTAAGTTTTGTAATAAATCGCGTTAAGTTTTCAATTTCAAGTTTAATACAGTTGAAATCGTATTCAACCCTTTTAGTGTTACACTTTTAGCGTCGTATGAAAAAATTTTAAAAAGCGCTCATCCCCCTATTATATAAGTAGCAGAAGTAGTAAAAGTAGCGGAAGCGGGTTCAAAAATATAAAAGGTACTTTCGTTTTTTCAAACTCGGCACCAATGTAGTGCCCTCTATATTTTAGAATCCTTATTTTCGACTAGAAGCACTTTTGTTGTTTATTTTAGATTTCTGAAGTCTAAAATGGAGAGCGATTTTTTTTGCTTTTTTCCTTTTTTTTACTGCTGCGTTTTGACTATGAAAAATGAACCAAGCAAAAACCTACATTTTTTTCATTTTTTTTTCTTCATTTTGTTCAATTAGAACCTGAAAAGTACCCAAACTGCCTACTTAAGACTTTTTAAAAGCTGAATATTGCTGTTTGGCAATACACTGAATCAAAAATATTTTGTTCCTTGGAAAATGTAGTGTCCGTTTGTGAATTGAAACTATATAAACAGATCGACGAAAATAATTTTATTAAAATGTTTATTTTACATGAATATCTATCAAAAAACCATTTTTTATGCCAGTTTTCAAAACTGTTTATTTGGTTGCCCCGGTCATTTTCGAGTACGCTTCTATTTTTGAATACTGTAACCATTGTTTATTTTATGATATTTGCCTTAAAAGAAAGTATAAGCTGTTTCTACTAGTAAGTACTAAGTTTTTCTTTTTTTGACAGATGTGTAACGTTAACGATGAGCAAATTGCAATAGCCAAACGCCCGACCAAGATTGATTTTTTTTCAGTTTAAAAAATTCTGACAACTGTTTAAGCATGTGAAGAAAAACTAAAATCAATACGTTTGTTCAAGTTCGAAACTTCGATTTTTGTACATAACAAACTCAGCAGGCATTGTACTTCTCATGAATACAAATAAGCCAAACTTTTCACATAGTTAGATAATTATTTTATCATTTTCTTTCTAAGAAGCGGATATTTTATGGTAATCTAAAATTTTTAGAAAGCTTTTTTATTCTTCCTTATAACAAATTCTATAAACAATGAATTTTTGGAAAAGAGTACGAGTTTTTGTTTTTTTTTCAGAAAAATTGCATTGTGAGAAATGATTTCTTAAGTACTCACTTATGAGTTTTTTACAACTAGGCACTCAAAATGAATGACAAGACGACAAAATTTAAAAGAAGTAGTGTACTCAAACCATTGAATAAATTGACAAAAACAGACATGTTTTCGCGCAAATTGTTCTGATGAACTCTTATGTTTCAATCAAAATCTTGCTTGGGCGTTGCCTGGCCAACTTTTTTTTAATTTTTGGAAAATTAATTTGCGCGAAAACAAATTTGGAAGACAAGGGCAAGAAAAGCAAAACAAAAAGCGAATGAGATGTTTTTGATTGAGTTAGAACGCTTTCATTAACGCCTCAATATTTATCTCAATATTAACCACTTTTAACATTTAACTGACTAAAGAACCAGGTTATTGACTGCCAAATTTTTGTTTGCCCGCATTTTCTTATTACGGTTTTTTCTTGAAGTATTTTGCAGGTGAACTCAGTTCAAGTATTTTTAAATTGTTGTCAGAAGTGACCTAGCTAAGGTTTTTCCGAAAATGTTTTTTGCGTCCTTTAATTAGCGCCAATAAAACATTTTAGGCGTCGGACGGAAGGACGAAAAATGAAACCAAAAAACGTTTTAATTATTGGTTTCAAAAAGATTTTTTCTTTGGTTTTTTCTCCAACAACAAAACATGGGGAATCTCTCCGTAATGACAATTAAAAACAAAAGGGAGGAAAAGCGAAAACAAAAAAATGTTTATGGATTTTAGGTGATATTTTTTTCTAAAAGCCCAGTACAGTACTACACTGAAGTAACAGCAGTGATAGTTTTTGAATTCACACGAGCTCATGCCAATCGTTGTACTTTAGAAAAAAATCAGACACTCGACTTTCCACCTGGACGAATTTATCTAGGGGCATTTTTCGACTTACGATACAGTTTCATAACCGCCCAAAGCTCAATAAATTGCAAGAAACTGAAATTCGGTTTCCGACTTTCAAAAGGTCTAATTCATCATAGAGAATGCATGCTTACAATGTTTTACTTATTGTAAGCATGCATTCTCTACAATTTTCAGACAATAAACAGTCTATTGTCCAGCAAAACGAAAATTGATAAAGTTTGTATTTAAAAAGGTTCTTAGGATTTTAATAAGAAATTGCAAAAATCTTTTTCTTTTCAAAAAAATAGGGTTATTTTTTGCCGAGACATTACAATAGATGGAAATTGCTTTCAAAAACATTTTTTTTTCACCAAATACCCATATATTTTTATGGATAGCCTGATTTTCATCACTGGGTTATAGGAAGGAACACATAAGCACATAATTCTCCATGTACTTGATTGTGCACCAGTGAATATTTCTTCGCAAAAAATAATTGTACGGCTTTGTTAAAAAGTTTATCTAGAGCTCAAATACATTTGTGTGCTTCCTCAAAATGCTTATGAGTCTCTCTATGTGAGTCCAAAAATTTCCAGTTTGGGACATTTTTTTTGCATTTTTGTATTTGTCGTTTTGTCGTGTCTCTGTTTGTTTGAGCCTAAGTTTGACAAGGAGGGTGTGAATGTTGTGTTTTTTGATGCGCATGGACTTGAAAAAGTATATTTTTAAGTTCCAAGTACATGGATATCGGTAGTCTACCTAACTGAGGTAACCGCTGTTTCTAGTCGATTGTTTTTTCGCATATTCAGGAGCTTGTTTGTTGTTGAACTTTTAAGTGGTTTTTGACCCTCTTTATAACGGTACATCGCCTAGGATGCATAAAACAATACAGGTATAGGCGAGCGTAAGTCTGCAGAAAGAATTGTCGACTTAGCAATTTTTAAAGCCTTTATCCAAATATAACGCCATTATATTAAGCAAATATGATTGCAGTTGAACATTTTCCTACTTTCTGTCATTACTGTCATTGAGATGGAACAACTTTGCGATTTAAAAAAGGTTTTAAACGTTTAATGTTAACACAACATCACAGTCGGTAGATCAGTATGATAGATTACGTTTGTACGATAGTTTGATTTTTTAAAACCAAGGTTTTTGAAGGATAGCATGAAAGATAAGTTTGAGTATGAGCCTAACTCAAATTTGTAAACTTGCCTGTTGAAAACTAGGAACAGAAGAATTAAAACGAGAATAATTTTGCCCAAAAAATTGGCCAATCTGCATTTTTTAAACGCTCACACATTTTTGAAGAAAAATGTTTGCTCGATCCTTGTAATTAGTTTGCTTAAAAACCATGCATGGCATAATCAATCTGTCATTTGTAGCACTAGCTAACAGTCGGCTTGAGAAATGTTCAAAAAACTTTTCTTTTTTTCGAATAGTGTTATGGTCTTTAGAAAACGTTATACTGTAGTAGAAGCATCCACTTATTGAGCTGAAGGCAACTTAAAAATATTTTAGGAAGCTATAATGCAATTAGTTTTTTTGAGTTCTGCTTGATTTTTTTAAAATTATGTCCTAGAGTGCTCTGTACTGATTGTTAAAACATCTATTCATTCTGCCAGTATCCCAAAGTGATTAAAATGTGCAAAAATAACAAAGTGTTGGGTTTTGTAAGTGCTCAGGAGCGCTCAGGATAGTAAATTGCTCAGGAGTGCCGAAAATTATTAAGAAAAAAACGTTTTGCGAAGACCAAAGCTAAAAAAAGCCCTTGTTCTGCGAAAAAACACTTAGCAATTCTATATAGTTTTATTTGGCTCAAGTAAGGCAAACAAATTTCTCCTACTGTCAATATGTCAAGAAAAATTTTGATTTATAACAAATTCATTGCAAACTAACAA